>NW_008684180.1:0-29849 GCF_000695815.1 Acanthisitta chloris
CAATTAGAAAGCCACAAACAAACAAACAAAAAAGCCCAAACATTAAACTGCAGTTTACAATTAACTTGCCCTCTGAGCAGCTTTCCATACTGGGAATCCAAGCCCAGAGGTATATCTGCTGAGCCTGTCACAAGGAACTGTAGGCACACAAAGATTAACATTCTTCTTTTTGCTTCCATATTAAACTTTATGGAACTCCCTACTTGCAGTTTGGGAATCTTGTGACAAACTAAATGGACCATTACTGCCTTATACTTGAACCCCATTAATAATCTCTTCTATACTTTCAGTGTGCCTTGCTCAGACAAACAGCCACAAACTGAGCCTGATGACATTGATATCAAGGGTCAACAGTACTTTAGAATTCACCTAGAGAGTTACAGAGAATGAGAAGGAGGTTATGAAACAGGGTCCTGCCTTATCAGTGAAACAGACCTTGTAGCCTCAAAGGAGAGGCCCAAAACAAAGGACCATCTGGGCTTCTATACCCTTTCTTTCTACTGAGCCCTCAGCCCTTGCTGTCTCTTTTCACGTGGCCAGTGCCACAGGTACCCATGCTCTTTGTAATGCAAGAGATTGGTGCCAGTTCATGGCCTCTTGCCTCAGGTTCCTGCCACCCAGAGCTCAATCTATCACTTGCACACTGAGCCAGCTGGGTGAAAGGTGGTTCTGGCAAGGACCCCTGACTCAGAAGAGAAAGACTGAGCACACAGACTAATTAGCATGAAAAGTAAGAGAATAATTCAACCAACAAAGGTAGAATACTAGTCAATAAGAGAACTAGGTAACTTGTAGCCAGTTAACCATGATTTCTTTGTTTGCTAAAATGTATATATAGCATCAATTTTGAGAATTTGTGTGCTAGCTTCATGGATTTACCATCTAGCACCCATCTTCAAGAAAATATGAAATAAATACCTCAGGTCTGCATGTTAGATTGGTGCAGGTTGCACATAGTGTGAAAAAATCTTATTTTTTTAGGGACAACAAACACCCATCTTCGAGAAAATATGAAATAAATACCTCAGCTCTGCATGTTAGATTGGTTTTACTGCAGGTTGCACATAGGGTGAAAAATCTTATTTTTTTAGGGACAACAATAAGGGCTGACTAACCAAATGCAAAATAGTGGTCTTTACTTTAGCAAAAACTAAATTATGATCTATGATGAATGAAAGACTGACCACTACTAAAAGAAAAAAAGTTCCTACTCTCACCTTCCTTTCCACCATCTTTCTGGCAACAACTGCTTGCCATCCTTTTATTTCCCCTCTCTGACTCCAAGGCATGTGATAACTTTTTGTCCTTCTCCCACACTTTCCCCTTTGGGCCAGCTCTGGTGCTGGCCCAAATTGACCAAACATTCTACCTTGGCATTTTCTTACATTGTTGTGAGCTGTATTAGCTCACTGTGGTAATCAAAGTACTGTTAGACACAGCTCCAGTTCAAAGTGAAACATGATTATGAGCAGGAATAGGGTAGTGTTCATTTTGTTCAAGCAATCTTATAAAATTGTTTTTCTTTTTTTAACTAAGATGCAGGAGGAAGAGGAGTATATTTGCTTTATGACTCCCATGTTCTCATTAAGAATTGTCTCTTTATCCCCGTTTTGCCGCACTCACTGACTGCACCCTAAGAGTTGAATCATTTTCAGGATCATTAATTTATCACTGTTAAGAAAAATATTTGGTGAGAAAGGAAAATTCCCAGTAGCCTGAAGCTGCTAATTTAGAAAAAAAAAAAATAGTAGGAACTCTGGTGTTCTGCTTTATCAGCTGTTCAAGCTTCCACCCTTCTGAAACATCACTTTCAATAATGTTAACTATGTACAGCTTTTCTCTTCAAAGTTCCCTAAGCCTAGACTGTAAGCCCAATGCTTTCTCTTGGAGTATTCTTGAAAACATTGATGTTTTTTACCATGTCAGGTTCCCCTCTCTTTAAAGATCAATGTGACCTGCATTTTCATTCTCTCAAAAGAAGCTCCTTTTATATTGAAGAAGATCCAAGCACTACAGGTACACTGAATAATACTGTGGGCTTTAGCAGTAGCCCTGGGCTTAAAAGACTCTGTCTCTCTCTGACCTACTTTTCACTCTACATGTGGTTTTCTGAGTCAAGAATACCTAAAAGACTTACCTGAGTGGAAAGGAAAAGCCTAGTTAAGACAGGTGAATTCATGCTATGGACAAAACCAGGCACAAAACCTATGTCCCAAGTAAAGTGTCTGTGCAAGGAAAACAAAGCACCAAACAGACAAACCCCAAAGAACCCAAACACATACACACTGCATGCCCAACATGCATCAATCATGCATCAATCACATGGCCAGGATGCATGTTGTGACTCCTGCAATTGTGCTGCTGGCAGTGGAGTGGGCAGGACAGCCTGAAAGGAGCTTCGGCATTTCATGGAACAAACAGCAATGGATCTCAGCATTCAGGGGCTGCTCCTTGGGCAAGGCAGCACCAGGGAAGGGCAGAGACAAACACACAGGGAGGAGGCAGCTGCAGGTGGAGGTGCTGCAGGAGGTTAGGTGCTGCTAGAACCCTGGTGGCAATGGATCTGTGCTGTAACAGCAAGAGCTGTCAGTGACAAGGGCGGCTCACCACCCCCTAACCCACCTCACATGGGCCAGGGACTCGGGCTGCTGCTCAGGCAGGTCAGCACCTACCAGTCTCATCCCCTGCTCACCCAGTTCCAGCTGCCTTGGAAGAAACTGGGGCACCACAAAGTGAGTTAGACGAGGCATGCGGGGCCGGAATGTACATGGCATGCACCAACCATGCACCCAACACATGGCAATCACACACTTGGCACAAGGTATTCACAAGTCAAATCACTTGGCCATCATGTGCCCATCCCATGCCCATCACCAGGTGATCCTGCAGTCATCACAAGTTACTTCCTCCATCGTAACAGTCCTATCCAACTGCATTGCTTTTTACCTTTATTACAGTAAAATTAGCCAGTGCTGTGCATTTGTTTAATATTTGTTGGATAATTTTCCACCAGAAACATAAGGGATTGATTTCTGAGCCGTATAACGTAGGGTTGTTGGGTTCGCAGTACATGAAATATAACATTTTCAGATTCATACAGCTCTGAGAGGTTAAAATAGTGCTAGGTATAAATAGATCCTGAGTTTTCTTTTGCATTTTGCTCATTCTTTTGATATGAAAAGCTGCTACAATTCATTACCTTGGCAGAAGGCATACTTTAAGGATGAAACAAGTTGTGATTTGAGGTGAGCTAAATCGTGATGGAAATATTTTACTACAGGAAATCTTCAAGGAGCAAAAACGAGTAATTCTGCTATTAAAAAGTTATTGCCAAAAACAATAACCTTTATGGAGTCATCATGCCTTTGATTTAGCAAAGCACAGAACTGAGGCTTAAGTCTGAGATACCACTGCAATATTTAACAAAGATAAATGATGCTTTGGATAGGAAGAGGCGTTTCTTATTACTTCACACATCAGCAGCCTAAACTTTTTCCACTTACTTTCATTTATTAATTTTAAAGATAATGACACCTAGGGACCACAGTTCTCACAGGTCTAGGTATGCATGCTGAATTCTGTAGACCTGGAGGATTTAAAACAAAACACAGCTGATTCTTATTTTTTGCATATAAAAACCCTCCACACTATTTTGAGAATGGCAGATGAATGGTGCCAGTGTTGTGCCCTTATATTCTTAATATAAAATGCAAACACATTTTTTTAATATTGGTAATACATACAGCTAAGTGAATTGGCATCACAGTGGTAGGCTATTGTTTCTTGAATACAAGAAAAGGTCAGAAGCATTCTTCTTATTGTGCTATTTGGTCTTTAATGAATAGATATTTTGTTCCTTTGAGGATCTAGCCCTAGGCTTTGACAAGACTGGAAACATGATGCACCATTTGCTGTCTGAGATAAATACTTAACATTTAATTGATATTAATTAATACTATGCCAATAGTAAGAAAACGTCACAACTCTTCCTTGAGAGACCTGAGTGTACTTTGAATTTGTCCTCCATCTTTATAATTAGAAAAGGTTTATAACTGTGGCAAACAAACTACTACCATTTTTTTTGGCAACTCTAACATTCTGTTGACTTTTCGTTGCTGCCTGCTATGTTACACCGAAAGTTATCAAATTATTTTGTCCATCATAATAGTCCTATCCCACTGTATTACTCTTCATGTTCAAGATTTGGGTTTGAATTCAGGCTTGAGTGAAGTTTAATGCTTTCAGGGAACTCTCTTTTCTATATTGGGCAGGTGTAATTTGAAGTTTCTGAACTGCACACATGCAAGTCATGCTTGTTAGGGATGCCAGTACCTCAGCAGCCACTGGGCATGTTGTCAGAGGAGCAGCAAGAAGAGGAAAGACTTGTGATATGATGAATATTGCTTCTGTGATGTATTTTTACTCTGGAACAAAAAGGACTCCTAGAACATCAGAAACAAAGACTGAACTGGGCTTATTTATTTATTCTAGTCTTGAAAACTACTATCTCCTTCAATCTCCGTTGCCAAGAATGAAAACCCAACTGCTCAACACATGGTCACTCTCACAAAACAAGCAACAGGAAAGAGTTTTCTTTTGTAACTATTTTATAACTCTATAACTATTTTCCCCAAATCTGTATACATCCAGGAATTACATACATTAAAGCAATGTCTCACTTTGAAATCTGTGATCTTCATTGGGGGTTGCTGATATTTACAGGATTACTACCACAGAAAACAAGGTACAAACCCCTTCCATTTTGGACAATGAGGAGGTATTCATCTACCATGTGCCAATCCTCATTTACAAAGCAGCTGGCAGTGGAAAGAATAGCTAAAAGTGATTAATAGCTACCTGTCAGCAATGTGCTCTGCCTACACCGGCTGTAACTCTGAGTTCCTAAATATACAATACAAACCCACATTTGAACCATTTAGCTATTATGCTAGCACTTTATCAACCACACAGATGGTAAAAAGGACTTTTTAGCTGACTGCCAACAGACCGCTGAAAGTGCACTGACAGTGGTGAAAAAATCCTAATAACTCCATACAGATTGGCATGAGAAATGTGCCAGACTGACAACTTTGCAAACTTAGTCCACAAAACAGCAAGGGCAACAGCTGTGCCATCTTCTCCATACTGCCCCATCCCTGTCTTCCAGTTCTTACCTGGAGAGACCACCACCAGAAGCAAAGAAACATTTCAGTTATTTTGGCATCTCTGATGAGGCTGCTAGCAAGGGTGCCAATTAGTGCCAGGTTTCATCATATTTGTAAAGTGGAAATGTGTTTACTCAGAACTGAGCTGAGACTACCAAATTAATTTTACATAGAGTGCTCAGCCACCGGGTGGTAACAACTTGCAACTACTAATGATTTGGCTGGGTTTAAGGTAAAAGTGAAAAGCTGTCTGTCCCACCACTCATCCCTTGACACACTCTGACCTCCACTAAAATTTTATAATGAAGAAGGAAAGTTGTACAGCTTTTAGGCACACCAGGACATGAGGAAGATACCTGCTCTCATACCTCTTTTCAAACCCACCTAGGACCTTGTACCATACCACATTTAAGAGGACTGCTGTGAACACTTTACAATCTTAGAGCTGAAGTAAAATCACTTGTTTGTGTAGACCACAAAGACAGTCTTCTGCCAGCAACTAATGATTTTTAATGCTGTTAAGACGCAGCATGCATGATGCACTTTGCAGTGTTTCAGTATTAGGAAAATCTTCTGGACTAATGCTTCCTACCCAAGGCTGTGAGAGGTCTATTATGTTTTATTACACAAGACAAATATTTCCAAATGTCTCCTATCACAAATGTGCAAATAGCACAGGGGCATACGTCAAAGAATATTTATTCATCTTACAGTTGAGAGTTCTGCCCAGATTTTGTTTAAGGGAATAAATACCACTACAACCATTCCTACATCTCTAGTACAAATATCATTAATTTTAAAAAAATAATGGAGCATTTTAAAATCTTTCAATTAAAATGAAGAAAAATTCTTTATTAACCACTACAGTTGACTCTCTTTGACTGCAATAAAATAATTTAACTTCTCATAAATAACTTCAGCAATGCTGTATCTTATAACCCTCTGAAACATTAGGCCACCAGAAATATATATGAGGCACTACAAAATTGCCTGCTACTATATTTAGCAAGGGATCCTTTCTGGTCAGCTTCTTCTTCACAGTGAGCCTTTTGTGTGCTTTTTCTTTTTTTTTCTTTTTCTGACAAGGATGTTCAAACTGCTTTTAAAATGATTTGGAACCAAGATAAAATACTTCAGCTCAGATTAGAAGAGGGATTAGTATAGCAATTTGTTCGGAGGAAATGTAATGAACTATATTTTGGAATCTGAAACTTGTAGACCTACTCTTCATTAAAATATGCATTGTGAAGCTCCACAGGCAGATATCCTCCTCCAATTTCCATAAGGTTAAAAAAAAAAAAAAAAGAGGTCTTGTGCTTCATTTGAGCTAACCACCCAGAACATTGCAAACACACAAAGTTTAGCTCATCTGCTTGGGCTATGGCCAGGATGGATAAAGACAGTAGCCTGTGTTTTTTCCTTCTGGTTAAAAAAATAACATAGACACCTTTTTTTCTATCTTCCAAAATTAGTTTGAGTTTGAAGAGAAATTCAGGGTTTCTCTTCGCTCCCCTCAACCCTTTCCCTGTGGAAGGGTTTCCTGGAGTCTAATAATGTCCAGAGACTGTGTTAAATGCTTCTCTCTCCTAGGCAAGACATTCACAACAGATTTAAACTTCGTGTGGTCCTCTGGTGTCAAACAAGTCTTGGGCTCACTGTGCAGCTCCTCTATCCACTGTCCGTGATCCTCCTCACAGCACCTGGAGTCTAACTCAGAAACTTCTTTGTCTCTATGAGCTGGGGTAGAGTTGTTTGTTCTGCTGGGCTGCTGTGGGCAGGAGGGACAAAAACCATACTAAAAATGGGCAATTACCTCAAAAACCACCTCAAGAATCCAGCTGTCCCCAGAGTGGCCTTCTTGTTTTCCTTTCTTAAAACACTGGCTGAATTGTGTTGCTTTTTCACAAAGCACAAGCCTTATAAACATACAATACTGAAGGGGAGATGAATTTATTTGGTCCCCTGGGATTGGCTTATTTTCAGTCACTTACTGCTGTTTTCTTTAGAGCAGAGAATGCATGTTTTCCTTCTGAATTACTTCCCTCATTCCCACCACTCCAAATTGCTTATACATGTTTCAGCCATGGAGGGAACCAAGAGGAGAAAAGAAGGACTTATGTGTACTTCTGTGCACAGGAAAGCCTCTCATTCTTATTGCCCTCTTATTCCTTACTTCATCTGATAAAAGCTCATCTAAAAGCAAATTACACCTACTGGATTATTACTGGTATTTGGTACACAGGGCAATTCAAAACAATTGCAGCTCCTAAAGCTGCTACTTCATAGATTTGATGGAGGATAAAGTTTTCTGTCCTATCATCACAGCATCTTTTCTTTGATACTGGCATCAGGACATGGTCCTTCTCTGTACTGCTGTATTTGTAAATGCTATAATCCTTTCTACCTTTTCTTTTTCTGCAGTGCTGTAACCAGATGTGAACAGTCCTCCAGAAAGGGCTATGGCTGTCACAGTCTGTAACCTCAGCATGACTCCCTTCAATTTGTATCATCAGCTTCTGCTTTCATTTCCCATCTGAGCGTTGTGCTCACTTTCTAGGTATTGCATTTGTTTGTTTTGAAAACACTTTTGAGCTGTTCTTAACAGTAACTCCACACACATCTAAAATGAAACTTGAGAGCAGTATCTCCCCTCTGTTGTATTAATGCTCACATTCATTGGGTACCTAATTCTATTTATGGAGAATTCATCATCCAAGGGTGACTCACAATGATGACAACTTTTTCAAACCATCATCTATCCAGTTGCCACAGTGCTTTTATGTTCACAGGAAGCAGCAAGTAACCAAACCCCAAGTTATTTACATTATATTTACATTAATGTATACGTAATGCATATATACATTACTCATCCCTACCATTTAATGGAATACTTTCACATGAAAAAAGCAACCAATTTTCAGCATTTTTATTTGAAAATCATATGACAATCATGGACCTATGAAGAAACAGAATGAGGCAAGGAGAGCAATGCTATCAGAAATGCAGCACTGAGCACTAACCTCAGAACCTATTCAACAGCTACAGAGTAAATCTCCCAGCTGGATGCCCCAAAGGCAGATTGGGGTTATCCAAAACATCAGTAGTTGTCAAAGGGCAGGACTATCAGGCATTATTTATTTATTAATTAGAAGGATTAATTTTTCTTGTTCTTGTTCATATTTACATTTTCCCTTCTGTTTGTCTATTACAGAACTCCTTTGCCATACAACTGAAATGCTACAGTTTATAGACAGAGCTTTGGAAAAGGTATTAATGCTCAACTTCATTTCTTACTTTTCTAGTACAAAAGCAATACACAGATGACTGCTACAAGGTGCACATTTTATACAGCTTATGAAAATGCAACTAAATGCTTTCACTTATAATGACTAAACCAGATATCAAAGCAATAAAAAATTAAGATCTGCAGAATGGATCTGTAATGTTCCTGTTTATTCTCAATATGGCTACAGTGAATTCTTTTTTCTCTACTGTCTATTTCAAGACAGTGTTTCCCATTACAGAAAACATACCAGAACTGATCTACTTACCTAAACTTAAAAAACCAAACACACTCCTTAAAACACTGAAACTAAAAAAGCAAACAACAAATACATCATAGACACAAAACAGTAGCTTCTTCCCTGTCAGAAAGTGCAGGACAAATAGCCCAAATGATTACCATTTTAGAAGCAACCACACAGTGCACTGAATCACCCACCACCGAAGCTCTTCCATTCCACCAAGGCATCAGTCTGCTCCTGTGAAGCTTGATCTCACCATTAACTACTCTTTTTCCAACATCTGAAATGTAAATATGACTCCCAGACACTTAGTTTAGGAGGAATGGTATCCTGTTAGTGACTACGGTGACAAGTACTGAGTCACTGCACCAAAGGGCTGTTGGGTTTTTTCTGTTTTGATTCTATTTGGCTGGGGGTTTTGTTGTCAAAACCTAGAAAGGAATTGTAGATCCATAAAGAAATCTGTCTCTCCTGGCAGAGTAGACTGTGTTTTGGGAGTTTTGGGATGAGATGTGTGGGTTGGTTTGACACACATATCCCCCCCACAAAGAAATATCTTTTTCTTAGGAACATAATGCAAAGCACTTTTCACCAGGTGTATGTTGAAGAGGGTCTTAAAACAAAATTACTACATGCTCTGCAATAATTCTGGTCCTGCTTTTATGCTGAACTGCTACTGACTTGTAATGGTTATCTCCTCCAAGAGGATTCATCATGGTGAACACAAATGTAAAGAAACATTTCTTGAAGAACTATAAAGGTAATAAAAGATGCAGTTGTTCTCAGGCCACCATATCAACAGCCTCGCATTGTCCATTTACTACTTTAAAGAGCACTGGGACACAGTATTTATATGTGAGGAGGAGGGGAGGAATGAGTCAAAGACTGACTGAAACCTTCTTCTATCTTCAGACACTGAAAGGATCTCAGGATCAGAGCAGGATTTTAAGGACATTCTATCCTTCACAGGTCCAGATGATGGGGAAAAGGAGTGAGAAGAGAGAAACCACATCCCCTTCTTAAAATGAACTTCAGGTGAACTGACAATCCCTTGACTTTCATAGCTGAAACCTATGAAAGTCTCTATAAAAGGAGGGGTGGTGCTGGTGGAAAAAAGAAACAAGAACTTCAAAAAGTCGAAATATAATCTTGTAATAGCAACACTTTATCACTGGGTCTATCTGAGATGAGGTTAATTTTCTTCAAAGTAGTGTATGTGGTGCTGTGTTTAGTATTAATGATTAAGACAGTGCTGAAAACACACCAGTACTTTGGCAGCTGCTAAGCAATTCTTGCACAGTATCAAGGTTTTCTCTTTTTCTTCCACTCTGTTCATCACACCAAGCAGGCCAAGAATGGGCAAGAAGCTGAGATAAGACATAATCAAGACTGCTGACTTCAACTGACCAAACAGATATGCCATATAATGTCATAGTCAAGAATAGAAAAATAAGCAGAAGTCAGCTTTGGGGAGGCAGACATTGCTTATGCCATATAATGTCGTAGTCAAGAATAGAAAAATAAGCAGCAGTCAGCTTTGGGGAGGCAGACATTGCTCACAGACTGGAATCAGTCTATTTGTGTGAGGTTGTGATTGCCTTTGTGTTGCTTCTGGGCTTTTCTTGTTTGTTTCTCTTCCTCCTTCCTTCACTTATTAACCGTCTTCATCCTGACCCTTACATTTTCTCAGTTTGCCCAGTTCTCTCCTTCATACTGCTCTGGGGGCAGGGAAGTGAGTGAGCAACTGGGTGATGACAACTGAGCTGATGACTGGGATCATCCAAGCACAATCAGCTATCAGGGAAAAAAATCTTTAAAGCAGTTTCCAAAGTACTATTCCTTCTATTTGCCTCCAATAAGTAACATTAAGGAAGAAATAAGGAAGCTGACATAGCACCAATAGTGCTGAATTTAGAGTGCAGTTTCAATAAAATGCATTATTCAAATTAATGAGATTTAAGAGAGTCATTTAAATTCAAGAAAAGAAATTTAATAGCAGATGTTCAGCGAACTCTATTGTTGAAATGAGTTTGTCTGAAAGAGATGAGATTTAGAAGAACAGAAGTGGGAACAGTATTTTGTGGCATAGAACTAACCTCTGACCTATTCTATACAGCTGCAGTAAGAAATCAGAAATTTTGCACATGCACGGACACAAGTGAAAAATACACATATACAGGCCTGCAATTGTCATGAAGAGAAACATGCAAGAAAACATCTTCCTATGAAAGGTCACAAACCTAATAAGTGTCTTGAAGGGACTAGATATTTACAGGGATAGCAAAATAGCAGGAGTTACCGTACTTGATAAATACACTTTTTGGAAGATCACATCTAAAGGTTATGGTAGTTTCACACTGTCAGTGGTAATCATGTAACCACTGCTCTTGCAGGATCAGAGATAGGTAGCAAAAGCCATCCATGCTGCACTGACAATATTACTCTTAAAGGCTGAAAAAATTAATTCAAAGCCTGTTGGAGTGAGGTTTATTTTTTTAAACTGTGGTGTGTTTATACTACACCAATCAATATGAGCCAGGCCTTGTGTTCATTATCAAGCCTTCTGGCCCCATATGCCTCTAACAAAATCCCAGACACAAAGGTGGTCCTAATTGTCTTTATATTTCACGCCAATCAACAACGTGAGGTCAAATGCTAGTAAATCAAAACCTTCTGTAGCAACCAGGCCTTGCACTTGTGTGACTTTCTTGTTTTCAGTAGGACTGTAATTCAAATTATTAAGACCATTTTAATAATAATAAAATAAATAGTATGTGAGGGTGCTGGGACAGATTATTCCACAACTAGTGATGAGCATTTCATTTTAAGAAAGTGGATGTATGTTGGGATGGGAGGGTAAACATGGAATCCCCCCTGCTCTTAACATTGATTTTGCCTTCTGTTGTACTTACACAATAAATAGTGTATCACACCATTTAGGGAAAAAAAAAATCAGAGCTGACACTGTAAGGGGAAAGGTCAGCTGTTCTGCCTTTCCTCTTGCACCACTTATCTACTCAACAGCCCAGCAAGTAAAACACAATCTTTCTTTCTGCCTTGCTGCAGTTCTTAGCTAGAAAAGAGGAGCGTCTTGTTTTACGTCTTTCTTTACGTATTTTAAAGAAACAAAGGAAACAAAAAAGCCACTATGCACTCTCTGTGCATTACCTAAAAACAGCAATGCAAACCATGAAGATGCATTGGAGAGATAGAGATATTAAATTTTACAGTGAGAAAATGGTCCCAAAAAGCCAAACTAATTGAGAAACCTACCGTTTAATTAGGAAACTAAGTTAAAAGCTAACAGGTAAAAAGAAATTACTAAGAAAACCAAGAAGAAAATCACCAAACCCATCTAGTAAGAGCAATAAGCTTTTTTCAAATGAGCTGAATTTCACAAATTCCAAGAAAGTCAATGTAACCACTCAGAGCTGCAGAGTGAAGCAGCTCATGACACAGACATACCAACCAAAGTTTCCAGAGAGGAGGAAAGACTACTCCACTCTCATAGATTTTTGGCTTTCCCTGTGTTATACAGAGGAGCAGAGAAGAGTGCAATGCCTTTACAAAGTCTGTCACCAGCATAATTTATGCATAGAATTACTAGGTCTCTTTCAGTATTCAGTTAACTCATACCTCTGTAATTACTCATGTTTAAATGAGCAATAATCTGGTTTGAAAGACACAGAAGGAAGAAGTCTCAATTTTATTTCACATATGTAATTTCCAGTGATAGCATGGAATAGCAACTGCACAATGTCAGTTACCTGCAGAGAGAAACTGAAAAACTGAGTTGCAGTATACACAATCTCTCTTCCTTTTTCTTCCCTAGCTCATGCTCTTCCTTCTGCCAACTATATGGTGGTTTTAATCAATAACTTGAGACTTCTGTAATAATATTACCACATTAAATGTTTATTTTGTAAAGCCACAACTATATCAAGGGCTGTGTGCAGTTATCACTACCATCATTTGAATTTATCCAGCCTACAGCATTAATAATACAGATAAACTTAACCAAGACCCATCATTCCTTCATCCACTGCAATAAAGCAAATGGTGTGTTTACAGTTCATCTAGAGCATTATGTATGAAAAATGGCAAGCACATCATTTTCTTCCAATTAAACAGACAGAAGAAAGCCCTCAATTTTTAATTACTCTTTTATATCTCTGATTGAAAACCAGAGCTAGAAATAGTATCAGCCTAATAAAAAAAAAGCAAAACACCCTTTACAACCACTGTCTTCATTCAGTCTCATCATATCCAAACCAGCCTCTCCACCATTTTTCACTTTTACTTTGAATAGCAAAACAGACCACTGATGAAAGAGGATTTATCCAATTATTATGAGCAAAGTAGCTTTAACTTCCTTTAGATATCCACTAACAAGATATAAAATGACACTTCCCGGACACATCACCAGCACAATAGGGCCTTTATTGATTTTTATATCATGTTCTTCAGTTTGAGATGACTCTCTTGAGGATTCTGCTTCCCAGCAGGAAAAAAATTGCCTTTTCTATGTTTGAATTCAATCTATTAATGCATCCCTTGCTGGAGACAGTGTCTTTTTAGTTCTTTCCCTCTGTAGTTGATGTGTCTACACCTTGCTGGGTCTGGGTCCTAATGGATCCCAGGGTTAGGGGTCAAAGTACAAAAAACAAAAAATGAAATTGCTCAGCTTGGGAATCAATAAGAAAGAGACTCTTAATCTTTCTAAGGGTAAAATGTGCAACCAATGAGGCGTGATAAGTGTGTTCAACCTTGCGCCAAAACTATAAATAGAGTATCAAATCCAAAAGACTTGCACACCAAAAATAAAGATGGAAAAGACTTAATATTATTGCTCAGCTTGTATTACTTCCATGAGGAAATTCACAGCTGAAAGAACAGCTATTACTCCTTTCATCTGTCATTATGAAGGTTTCTCTGGTGCAATGCTGACATCATCTCTTCGCTATGCAATTTAAAAGGCTAAAAGGCAATCTCAATAGTCAAATTATTTCTGAGAGTTAAGTTTCACAGATCAGGATAAATTAACTTTGGTCATGTGTCTGCGTTCATCCATGATTACAGATTCAATCTGGGAAAAGGAAACAGTGACACAAACTCTTGCAATTGGCAGGAAGATGTTCCCACAGCCTTTACTTGAATTTGAAAAGTACAGCAGATTAGCTATGTATGTGCGATCTCTGTGCAGGAAAGTATTCATTTGAAGAAACATTTCAAGCTTTTAATATAGAAATAGCTATATAAAAATACGACACCTGATGCCTTGTACTGCCCAGTACTTAGTAATACAGTATTTAACAGCCAACATTTACAAAGATCAGATCATTGGAAAGTGCAAAAGGGAAAGTTAAAAGGCACAAAATATTTGTGTGGCTCAGTTTTTACGAATCTGTAAAAGACATAAAATACAATGGCACAACAGTTCTGACAGGAGCTTAGTCAGATGCAAAATGAGGAAATCACTTGACAGCTAAAGAAATACATTCTTATAACAGAAGCTACATGTACTGAAAACAAAGCTCTAAAACCCAAACCCTACCACAATCACCCTTATGTAAATTCTCTCCTCTTTATAAGGGTATAGAAGAACATCAGCATCTGGACGATCAGGTTTAACTAACCTTTGTTCCCCATAAAGAATAGCTGTCCTGCATTTTAAAGACATGGTGTGTAAAGAAATACATTCTTATAACAGAAGCTACATGTACTGAAAACAAAGCTCTAAAACCCAAACCCTACCACAATCACCCTTATGTAAATTCTCTCCTCTTTATAAGGGTATAGAAGAACATCAGCATCTGGACGATCAGGTTTAACTAACCTTTGTTCCCCATAAAGAATAGCTGTCCTGCATTTTAAAGACATGGTGTGCACAGCACACCATCAGGTTTAACTAACTTTTGTTCCCCATAAAGAATAGATGTCCTGCATTTTAAAGACATGGTGTGCACACAATCTACATTAGTCCATGTTTCTTGAACTTGGTCTCCAATTTTTCTGGCACATTGCAGCCCCAGGCCATGTATATATTCCCCTTTGCCAAGTGGGAGAAGAGACATTCTGCTGCAGCATCCATAACCATTACTGCAATGGAGGACCATAGTTTTCTTCTGGCACATTGCAGCCCCAGCCCATGTATATGTTCCCCTTTGCCAAGTGGGAGAAGAGAAGAGAAGATCTGCTGCAGCATCCATAATCATTACTGCAATGGAGGACCATAGTTTTAATTTTTGGGAGTTAAAGGAAGATCACATCCACATGGACACCCCATGACAGTTTGTATGTATTCACAGAAATAACTGACGGCTCCTTTTTGGTTATCTTAACATTGATGACAACAAAATTCATGCAACTGATGGGGAACTGTATGTCTTGTTCTTTTCCACAGTACATTTTAAACAGAGTACAACTAACAGTGACAAAAACATCAGCCTTGCTCTTTTTCACAGTACATTTAAAACAGTGTACAACTAACAGTGACAAAAACATCAGCTGTTATCTCCATGAGTTTCATCCCTATCCTACTTTTTTTAGGAAGAAAGGGGCTGGGAAGACTTGACTGGCCATAGGATAGAATAAAGAATGAGAAGAGTGGACTGGTTATTGGAAGAAGTCTGAATACAATTCATCACTGAGCTATAAGAGTCCTGCACAGAACCCTGAAAACCAACCTTGCAAAAAACCAATAGTTAAGATTGTCTTTGGCTCTCCACTGTAGGACCTTCATAGGCTGGAGAGATGGGTGAGGAGAAACCAAATGAAGTTCAAGAAAGGTAAGTGTAGGGTACTGTACCTGGGGAGGAATAACCCCAAGTACCAGTGTAGCTGCTCAGAAAGCAGCTTAGCAGTGAAGGACCTGGTAGGCTCAGGGCTGACCACCTAGAAAGCAGCTTAGCAGTGAAGGACCTGGGAGTCTTGGTGGTTGACAAGCTGACTATGAGTCAGCAGTGTGCTCTTGTGGCCAGGAGGGCCAGTGGTATCCTGGGGTCTATTGAGAAGTGTGACCAGCAGGTCAAAGGAGGCTATTGGGAAGTGTGACCAGAAGGTAATCCTCCTCCTCTACTCAGCCCTAGTGAGGAGTACTGTGTTCAATTCTGGTCTTCATGGTTCAAGAAAGACAAGGAGTGGTCCAGAGGAAGGCAACAAAGACAATTAGAGGTCTCAAGTGCCTCTCTCACGAGGAGAGATTGTTGGAGCTGGGCCTCTTAAGTCAAGAGAAGACTGAGAGAGGATCTCATCAATGCATGTAAATATCTCGAAGACAAGTGTCAAGAAAATGGTGTCAGACTTTTCTCAGTAGTGCCCAGCAACAGGAAGAACTTCTTTATGTTGAGAGTGGCAGAGCACTGGAAGAGGCTGCCCAGAGAGGTTATGGAGTCTCCCTCTCCGGAGGCATTCAAAACCCACTTGGCTGTGTTCCTGTGTAATCTGCTGTATGGGACCCTCTCTTGGCAAGGGTATTGGACTAGATGATCTCCAGAGGTGCCTTCGAACCCTAACAATTCTGTGGCTCTGTGTAAGCCAGGGAACACTGACAGTGTTAGTAGTGTAGGCTTCAAGTTTAATTTCTAAGTGAATTCCTTGGACCAAAAGAAAAGCTTTATATCAACTCACACATGTTCTACAGGGCACAGGGCTCATACTGACCCACCATCTATGTAGCTTACACAGAAGCACACAGTCAAGCCTTACAAAATCACATTTTCAGTAACTCAGTTGAAGGTCTATTGTGTGATTAGCACCAAATGATTAATTAACCATATCCATACATTATATGTCATTGACACTTACTAGGACATCTATGACCTGCTTGAGGGGATATTTGCCATTCAGGTCTGCTGGCAGAATGCCTGATGAGCAAAGGCAATTCCAGTTTTTCACCAGGATGGTGTACAGAATGTGCACACAGCAGGAACTCTGCAGCAATGGCTTGGCCAATTGATTAAATCTGAACAATGACCAGCAGGTGTCTTTTTAGTGTGCTTTGAATGGCTTTTCATAAAGCCCTGTGCTTCACAGTAGCTGGATGCACATCAGTTTGGTCATACATCAGCATGTCAGGATTTTTTCATGAAAGATACAACATCACTCAATTAAAGATCTCAGAAGTAGCAGTTCCCCATATGCCTCAAATTTAGGTATTTCCTCAAATCTCTCAAAAATTAACAAAATAGAAGACAAGAGGAATGTGCTCAAATGAGTCCACTTTGATGAGGCAAATGCAAACCAGTTTGATTTGTGGCTTTTAATCCCTTTTCCTTCCTGTTTTACAAGGAAAGGATCAGAGCAGCACTGCCATACAAGCCAACTCTTCTCTGAAAACTGTCATTGAGCATCTGAAAACTGGACATTTGTTTCTGTTGTACCACTAGCTTTCAGAAAAACAAGCTATTGGTATATACTTCTTTCACATTCCTCTACCATACAGTTTGTCACATTTGCTAAAAGGCTCAGGGTAAACACCTGACTGCGAAGAGGACCCATGGCATGTCATCTTGTCCATGAAGTTTACTAAAGTCTGTCTAGATCTCCACAATACAGACTTCCTATTCAAGTCCATGGAAGACCTTTCAGTAGCATATAACATGGACAAACAGAAAATTTACTTCTTCAGTGCAAGTTCAGGAAATTCAACAACGCAGGCATTTGTTGTTCATAGCAGTGCATTAAAAAAAAAGTATCTTTTAATGCAACGTGATTTTAAAAATACCAGCAATGTACACACCATGATCTCCATTAGAGTTTGGAATATCTGACTGATATTACTATGCATAGGGAGGAATTATTTGGAAGAGGCATAAAAAAATAATTACACATCTTAATCTCTGCAGCTTTATAACAACACATCCAGTAAAAGGAGCCACATTATTCTCAGTCACAGAGAAATACCAAAATCACATAAGCAAACTAGATTTACACTCTAACTCCAAATTGTTTTCATTGAACAATTGTCTGGCCACACCTTAATCTGATAAATTTGATGTCTCTGTAAAGGCAACACTTCAAAACATTTGTTCTCACTCTACAAAAAAGACCTTGTATGTGGTGAACCAACATTTTCTAAGTGCTAAAACAAAACTCAACATGTAGTTTGAACTCCCTGATACAGAAACAAAAACATACCATTATTTAACAAGGGAATGACACAGAATAAATAACTAAACTTTCCAGAGCTACAACTGATGCTAAACATATTTTGTGGATGGATCAGAAAGTGCCTCCCACACCACGTGAGAAATTCATGCCTACTCATTAGAGATACAAGTATGACACAACCACAGATGTAGTTTTATCTTACATCTTTGTTATTTTTTAAAAAAAAATCTTTCTTCAGAAATGTAGTACTAGTCACTACCAAAGACAGCCATTAAACTAAATTAAGTTAGACTGTTGCCCAAATGTAAATCATCATGATCTTAAGTTCAGGGATTTCCTCAGTCTTTGCAATACACAAATCAGATCAGAAGGCACCTCATAGAAAAAGTGAGAAAGCTGTTCAGGAAGAGGTTGACAGCCCTGTCAGTAGCACTGACCACCTTCACACAATCACTCAACCTTATGTGTTAAAGCCTCAAATGCTACAGTACCTTAATAGGAGAGACATGGCACTAGGGCAGACTTCAACAGAGAGAATCTGCAGTGAGGTTAGAAGCTTTTCTGATCAGATTAAACTCTCTGAAGTGTTAGCATAAAAATACTTCACAATAGAGCAAGTATGCTGGTATTTTGTGAGCAAGGTACCATTGCAGTTGCAACAGTAATCACAGTACACTTCTCTAAGGTATGCACAGCCATCATTTGTGGGCTGAATAAACAAGCCATTACTCAGTATCAGCTCAAAGCTTCTCGATCATGCAAAGACAACTGAGTCACAGAATCATAGAATCAACCAGGTTGGAGGAGACCTCAAAGATCATTGAGTTCAACCCTACCTTCATTACTAGTCCTTCCAAGGAAACTGTTCTCATTCTTGAAAAGCTAAGATTCAGCTTTGGCAAAGGCAGCAGTAAAAGGGGGAAAGTCAGATGGAGCTGGAAGTGTTCAGAGGTCACCAAGGAACTGGAAGTAGCTGTAGCCAGGCCAGGTTTTCTGAAACAAAAGTTCAGAAAAGAGTTGCAAAATACACAACTTCTGCTAAAGATGTGAAAAAAACATAGGGGAATAGTGATCACTGCTCCACACACTGAGGCCTCCAGCAGCAACAGCAGAGGTCCTGCAAGCATAAGACTGGCATTCTGGGCCATGACACTGGCAAAGGTAACACCAGAGCAAGTTGACTACAGGGTTTTTGTGTAACTCCAACCCTGCTCTTACCCTCCCTCTTTTTAACCAGTAATGTAGTAGCCACTTCCCTCCTTTCTTTTCTCAGATGAGAATTATACCCAGGTGCATTTCAGCCCTAAATTTAATGCATCTCTTCAGTACTACTGAGGGGGGGAAAAAAAAGAAAAAAGAAAAAGAAAAGAAAAATCAAGCTAAAAATCTCCACCTTGCCAGGCACATCAAGGGTTTGTCATCTTTTAAGTAGTCACTTCTGCTCTGTCTCAGACACCAAGCACAAGCAGCACAGAACCAGAGCGTGAAATGCACAGGCCTAAGGAATTTGAGGGCTTTTGGCATACCTCTTCTGCATGTAATTCTCACCTTCAAGTTGGTCTCTAACTCCACCTTCCAGTTTAAGATTGGGGCAGTCTTACTACTCTTACATCTCCGTCTTGACACAAGCTACTGTCCAAAAAACCCACTCTAAAGCACTATCTGGACTATCATTATAAATACAGGCAAAAGTGTTTCCACCAACACAAAAGGCTGAAAATATTCTTGAGGTTACAGTTTCCATAACTAACTGAAACACATCAGCAGTCTTATTGATAAGCAGGGAAAGGATTTAGAAATTTTTGACCTTCACAAGTCAAAGAAAGATGCAGCTGTCCTTGTTACCATTTGAAACTTCACTGCCACTTGCTGAGGTAGATTTAATGCCTCCTCCCAGCTTATCAGCAGAAATGGTAAATAGTCCACATTAATCAGAACATAACCATCTCATCTCATTCTTTTGGAGATGAAGGTCCATCAGGGAATCAAAAGCAGATAAAGCAGAACTTCAATTACTTGAAGCTTCCATTCTGATTCTGCCTGAATTATCCTTGTGTTCCTCATAGAAAAGGGTAGAGGAAGTGATTTATTTTCTGAGATATTCCCATTAAAAACAAGAGCATCACAATATATTCCCATTTCCTTATCCAATTTTTATAGCACATAAGGGCAGGCAGATGTCAACAGGATCGACAACAGTGTTTCCTGGATTTTCAGCAAGCAGACACTGCTCTTTACTCTGCAGAAGTTGAAGATGCTTTTAGGCAAATTAAGCAAGAGAAAAAATATAAGGACTACCAGCTTTTACTCCATGTGTGCTTGAATTCCCTTGAAAACCACTGTAATTCCCAATTCTCAAAAATTAGCTGAAGTTTACAACATAAGCAGCCTAGATGTGGTACATACACAAGCCACTATCAAAGATGTAGTAAGTTCCTCATATAGCAACTGGTTTGAATCTCAGTGGCATTGCACTGAAGACCAGGGCAAACACTTACAATGCAAACACATTATGGTGAGGTTTTTCCTGATTATATTACTTTTGACATGAGTAAGATTCCATCAATGCATATTTCCTGAGAACTGTAACTACATTGTTTCAGAAAATTTGGTGCAGGCATATAACATTGGTTTAGACAGATAGAAAATGTCTGGATAACCATGGACTTCAGTTCCTTGTATTTCATACATTTTCACTTGCAACAATGCAAGTTTTTACACTCCTTTTCACATTTTAAACAACCTTTAAAAGAAATAGATACCTTGGCTGTTCTCCATGCACCTGATAACATTCTGAAATTCTCACTCATATCCCTGCTATCTTACTCAAGCAAAAGTCCAGATAAGCTCAGCTGAAACCCTCCAGGCAAAGATATCTTTATGGTCCATAATGAAGCAGCAAAACGTGGAAGAAAAAGCATGGAAAGAAAAAGTCTAGCTGTGTGCAATACTGCATGTAGAAGCATCCTCTTACTTTAACCACCACTCACTGCTTCCCAGGTACTAAGCAAACTGCAAGGAGACAGTTGTATTAATACAGTACCAAGGATTCAGAGTAACAACTTTTTAATTTCTTATATGCTTCATATAGATTATATGAATGCCTGCGGTAAGTATCAGGATTTGTTTTTATTAAACCCAAAATAGTAAAGTACATTTCCACATAAACTCATTACAACACATCATAACCATTGCAACCTAGGAGCAAGATGAGTGTATGTTCCCAGCCAGGGGGAGGAGCAATTCCTCAAGAAGATCACGGTGTTCCAGAAAGCCTAACAGCATGTAGGGCTGCTTACCCAGCAGTTCACATGCTTCTTCGAAAGGATATAATATGCCACTTTTGAAATGCTCCTTTTTAACTGATGTTTCTGCACAGCAAGGAGAACAGAGGCCTACCTCTAAAATAAATTTTTAAGTAAATAAATCACTAGTTCTCTCAGATTGAATTTCCTTTCTTTGAAGGGGCTGACATCATGTAAATCCATACAGAAGTTCACTGTGATTTTCTGATAAAATATTGTATGTAAGTATACCCACTAAGCATAAGTGTTTCTTTACAAATGCCCTTTTCCTTACAGCGGGACACAATCCTGTTCACATCTTGCAAAGTGTACTGCTTCACATAGAAAGCATTTGTGGAGAAAAGACAAATGCACATATTGGATTGCAAGTTCTGGCATTCAAAAATTGGTTATTCCTAGGGGGAAAAAATGCTATCTGAATCTACAGCTTGTAATGTGCAATTTAAATTTCCATAGCTAGAATCTTTATGAAACAATAAACCTCAACACCAGTCGCACCTGAGGAAGGATCTATCCAATATCAAGAGTTTCACTCAGCCACTATGGATCCAGGCACTGAGAAGAAATACTCAAGAACATAAGCCCGAGGCAAGTAGCATTTACATGCTGCATGCAAAAAGCAGATTGCACACTGGAAGGCAGCACTTAGGAGTGTGACAAATGTAGCCATTTACATTCAGGAATTAAATCTGTCATTCTTGGAAGAAAGCTGACTTACTTTCAGAGCTTGCTTTGTGCATTTGAAGGGTTATTCCTCAGGTTTTGCTTGCTTATAGTTTGATGTTCTTTTCTTAGGCTGTGACAGATTTACTTGTGAAGGGTTAATCACATGTCTTCAGCCTGTACTGAAACAGCAATGGCCACTATTACCAGTTATAGATGTTTCTGCTTATTGCTTGTCTGGCCACTCCAGGTGAGACAGAGCACATAGAGTATAAAACTGTCTTGGCTTTAATCCTCTCTATTTCAACACAGATACAACTTGAACACCCAGAAGAGTGTCAATACTCAAATGGAATGGGATAGAAGGAACCAGTTTTCCTTCCTTCCTTGGAACAGAGCTGCACAGGAGAATGCACAAGTGAGAGAGGCAGAAGCTGCACTCTCTCCCTTGTGAGGAATTCTGCCCCTCTACAGAGACTGCCTCCAGGAGCATTCCTACATATAGTGCTTCTGTACTCCTTATGAAGGACTTTGCTTTAGAGCCATCATAACCAAGTCTCCTGACAGATGACTAGAGTCTGAAAAAAATTATTTATTGAAAGCAATTTATCTGACAAACATTGACATTTGCTTCAAATTCCTTTCAGCAGTTCGTTATTCGACCAGCTCCACAGACTGTCCAAATCCAGCAAATAACCCTTTCAACATTTTTTCACAGCTCCTGAACTCCTGGTTAGGAAGAATGATTTTTATTATTTAACAAGCACACCTATCAACCAAGTATTTTGCCCCCATCTTCAGTGTAATAGTACTACACTGATTCAGGAAGGGCTTTAAACCTTGTAAGGTAAACACCAGAGTCAGTGATGCCGAAGTGCTCTGGTTAAAATGAAGGCCACATGTTAAGTCTGATGTAGGATCCACTTGCCAAAACCACCCTCTGCCATCACTCACACAGAACAAAAGATCACAGACACTATTCTCCACTCAAAGATAACATGGTCATGTTGCAAACTTCCAGCCTACTTCCAATCTGGAAGTGGATTTCATCACACACATCACCTTACAGGACTACTCAGGTCATACAGACCTAGGGCCTGAAAATAACATTAAGCCAATCCTTACTTCTACTGGGAGGTAGACAATTAATCTAATTTTACAGTCTTACCCTTTGTGTCATTACTTAGTACCAAGTGTGAGAAACACGCAAGCAACAAAACAGGACAGCTTTTAAAAACAGTCATATAAGACCAAGAAATTACAAAAGCAGCAGGTGAGTAGAGCATTTGCACCACTGTTTTTAACAGTAAGCTTTTCCTGACATCACAAGGAGATACTGTCAGGGTAAACAATAAGTAATCACTCTTTTCTCTATGGATATCCAAGATCAACTATTGTACTCTGTAGAGAAAAAAAAATTACAAGTCTAAATAGAAAAACTTCCTGGGTTTTATTGCTCTGGTTTTTTGGCCCTCCACTACTACTACTCTAATGTAAAGAATAACTGCAACGGCAGAGACACATTTTTCTGGGTTGTTATTTCCTCCATCCCTCCTTGCAACCAATCAGCAAAAACACACTGGTGTAGCAGCGTACAAACTGAAGCACTCCTTTCTTGTACTTTCAAGTTCAGCCCCTTTTGCCTGAGGAATTCTCTTGGCTCACGGGTTTGATGTCAGCCCTTGATTGTGTTTTGATGTTTCTGCAGATCTACGATTGAGTTCAATTCTCAGCAGCCAAAACAGACATTTGTCATCCTGCATGCATCAAATTTCCTGTGGCACGCTGCCCACTTAATCATGCAGGCAAGGGGAGCTTTGACAAAGCAAGGGGCTGTCTGCAAGCCACTGTGACCTAGCATGTGTGGAGTCACATGTAATTACCATTACTTATAAGGATCACTCAAGGCTTCCTGGTGTTGCTGCACACAGTTCACCCACTCCAGTGTTTGAGTAAATATTTGCATGCAACAAGGAGCTGTTGAGAGGGTTTTGTCTACAGCCACAGCCCCCAGTACATGAAATATTCAGCACATTAAATGTCTCCACTGATGCAGAGTAGTGGGTTTTCACTCTGATTTGATTAGCAGTGATGATTCTTTCATGAGGTGTGACTGTCCTTCTAGATTAGCATCAGCCCAGATTCCATGCAGCAGTCACGGAAAAAAGGAGATGGGGAAAGAACATGTTACAAAGGGTTACTGTGCAGAGCCTCTATCAGTTCTGAGATTTCTTGTCTGAAAGAAAACGCTGCAGCCTAAGTCCTAATTTCATAAAAAGCATTACTACGTAGAACTATAAATTTAAACACAAACCTGAGACTCATATTTCAATACTATTTAGAATTAACTAGAAAAAAAATAAAACAACACAGGTTTAACCCAAGGAATGTCTTAATGTGCCACAAATGCTCTTTACCCATAAAAAGCTAGAAATATTTCACAGGAAGACGTGTTTCCATATGAAGCATAATGATCATCTCTTAATGAACACTGCAGAACTTATTATTTATACTGAATAAAAATTTAGTTGCATCACTTCTAAAATTCTTTCACCTAAGTACATCTCATCTCTACACAAGCCATCGGCAATTTTCAATAATGATATTGTGACACTGGGGGCATACTTTTAATATCAGCAATTTAAACTATTCCCCTATGGTAACATTTCTGTACTGTAGCAGTGAATTTCTGAACCTGAATCTAATGGAACCAAGCAAGTTCTGCAGGAAGAGACAGTTTATTAGACCATGCAATGTAGCTGGAACAAACAAAAAGGGGCTGGTATTCAGAAAAGCTATTTTCGTTTGCCAATCTGATCAGTTGCCTTTACAAATCTTGGCTTAGACACAGCCCTGACTTAGACAAATTGGATTTTGAAACTACCTGAAACTCTGTAGGAAGTATTCTGCCTTAATATGAAAAGCTGAATATGCACCCACTTAAAAAGCAAGGAACTAACCTCCCAAATTAAATCTTGGTATGTTTGCTATTACTAGCTGTACTAGAGAAAATGCAAAGTCTCTACACAACTTCATAGGTACAGCAAAGAGAAATTCTGAGGACTATCAGACAGAATTTTCACCATACATCATCAGCCATTATTTAGCAGAAGAGGTTTCTCTAATTGTCACTGAATTGGAAAAACTCACAGTATTCAATAATATTCTGTTCCCTTGTTCTTCTGTGTGGGCTGGTGTTAAAAATCTGGACAGAGAAGCATATCAGTTTCTGAAGATCAGCTACCTTACACTTGAGACAGGTTTAGAAACATGATATCTCAGAATCAACTTCAAACCATTAAAAAACTTTTAAAACAATCAAAGTCTGGTTATGAATTTGGAAGACTTCCCTTTTCATGGGCAAATTCATCACCATGGTGCTACAAAAAAGCAGAAACAAGGAGAGCAAGGAGTAGGGCAGAGAGGATCCCACCATGCTCCTTTTCACTGCATCACGGGCCCTAGACATGATTCCAGTTTTACATTTAGGTCCCATTTCAAGCAAGGTAACAGGATGCTGCAAGTAACACTCATGAGAGATACTGCAACTGCTTAGTAGTCAAACTAGCAATTTTATTTTCCTAATTAGACCAGCAATGGCAATGCGGAAAATTGAGCTACACTGGGCTAAATTAAGAGAATAATGATAGCAGATGTCAGGTGCTATGCTTAAAAGCATTTTAAACCACTATTATTATCACTAGTGCTGATTGTTGCACAGTAAACTCCAAGACAAACAAACAATAGTATCGCTTGTGCTTTCCCAACTTTCAGTATTACAGTTAATACTTACTGCTATGCATACAGTCAGGTTACTTACATACAGGCAACTGCTGAGAATCCCATTATGCTACCAAATAAATAATAAAGCTACATGCACTGGCTATCAGCCACATGCAGATTTTACTACACTCCATGTGTAGTAAAAAATGCTGTCTGACAGAATGAATTGGGAAATGAAAGTAAACTGAGCGAATCATCCAAGACAAACTTCCCAAAGATTTCATGCACTGAAACACAACAATCATTCAAAAAGATTGTGCGAGCATTATTGATTTTTTTTATGAAAATTGTACCAATATTTATAAGATTTGTGTAAACAATTTCTACCAAAATTGTACACTGAGCATTATTGATTTTTTTAATGAAAATTGTACCAATATTTATAAGGTTTTTGTAAACAATTTCTACCAAAATTGTACAGCGTTTAGTATGGTTAGGAAGGACAGAGCACCTGCAGAAACTTCTCATATCCTTCTCAGTGCTATAACTGGATTTTCCTTATGGTGCTTTGAAAATTAATTTCTAACATCGGCTGAATTTTCAATTTCTACCTTGAACAGCTGTTTAATCAAAATGCAATACTCCAATGATAAAATGCTACTAAATCATCTGCATTCCAACATCACCTAAACTTCAACACAAGTTTATATTTTATATACAATGAATAGAGTGAGCATATAGGTTACAGAAAGCTAAGACTCCATAAACCAATGAGTTAATTCTAGATTTTTCCCCACCCATTTCACATAAGCAGAGATATACATGAACTCAACAGCGCTAAAAGCCACAACAGATAAAAGAACATTTACTGGAAAGCAATATCCAGATGCTGAAGTACTTAAAAAAATCAAAATGAACCACAGCTGGAAAAGACTGAACACTACGTGATTTTGACCAAGTTGCATTTGATGTTACTATTTTATGTAAAATCAAAACTCCAACCTAATTCAAGCAAACAGGTTTATAATCAAATTAACAGGCACACTCAACACATCACTTGTCCCTGAAGTACAAGGCAATCATCATATAATCTTCCCCTGCCACAAATTCCTCTTGAATTACAAAAAAAAACCTAAAACAAAAACTAAACAAAAAACAAATAAACAAACAAACATAAAAGAAACAAAACCAAACCATGCACATATAATAAATAAAATAAATGCAATCTTAATGGTTTGGTAGAATTTGATTTTAAGTTTGAGACTTGATGTTTCAAACAGGAAAGACAAGCAAGCTCATCTCTACTCTCAGCCTCTCTGGCAAATTTTAAAACCTGATAATCTTTTTCATCTCTTTATGTGATTTCTAATATAAATATTAAAAATTAATTATGTTGATATCATATGAAAATGTCATTAACAGATTCAAAAACTTATTTTTAAAAATGACTTCAAATTTTCCAAACTAAGTATTTTAAAAGAGCATCATTAGCTCTATAATACAAATACATAAACAAGTGTTTCCACTGGCACAAGTCCAAGCTCAAAGATCCAAGGCAGAAAAGGTCATTTTGCCTGGACTCTGTCAAAGCAAAGGTCTTTTTTCCATAGTGTGTTTACAGGTACTTCATGTAGTTCCTCTCTGATAACAAGGAATGTAGTTCACTCTCCATCAGTAAAGGTATTCTGCAGATTATGCAGATTATAAAATAACCTCTAGAAAAAAAGCTATACATACCCTTTAGCAAACGAGTGTTTCAAAAGATAATAATGAATTAATGATTAAAAATAAGAAGGGAAAAATACAGCTGTGCTGATCATATTGGCATCCAGGAGCTTCCCTAGGATTCTGTCTGTGTATTACCTAGCTAGGATCTTAATTCAAGCACAAACCTGTAAATTAAATTACTGGCTAGCCAAGGCTGACAGTTGTTGAGACAGAAAAAGTGTGTGGGGACTTTTGCTCTTTTCCAGAGCAAGTGTGTGTACTGAACATCTGCAAGTAACAGCATGCAAACTGAATCAGTCACTTAACTTGGCCTGTCGTGCTTGAAGACTTTGCATGATCTTTTAAATTAATTCCTTAACAACATTGGGGGAGGGTTGACAGCAGAGGTGAATCACAATTTTCATTTCTTATGCTGAAACACTTCAGTTATTGTAAACTCAGAAATTCATCTTTCAGTTTCACTCTGTTTTAACTGAAATTAGTACAAACCATACAAAAGTGAAATTTAAGAAGTTGAGTAGAAATACCAGCATAGGAGATGAAAGAAATAAAAGGCAAAACCTAAAAAACTGAGAGGAACAAAATAAACCAACAAAAAACCTCAAAGTAATCAATCCAAACTCTACTATTACTATACAGCAGGAGCCTCCCTGTTGGGCCAGCCTAAATTCTAAGTTTTCTAAATCTTCATAATTAATAAAGGATTAAGAGAGAATCTTATTTTATTTTGCATTGAGACATTACTGGGAAGCTTAGCAAAGGGAGAAGTATGAAAGCAGTTTAAAAAAGCACTTGTGTTTAAACCTTGTGAAAAATAAAGGTTGAAAACTCAGATAATTCTTGGAACCCTCAGAACACAAAAAGTTTGATGTTTGCAAGATACCAGACACCACAGTGCTAGCCTATTTCTCAGCAATTTACAGCAAATTTAACCTTATCAGTATTCAGAACCAACTCTAGTATGGAGAAGAAAAATGTCATAGAAATATAAGAAGGGGAGATAAAAGGAGAGCAGTGAGGAAGAAAAGCATATCACGGCCTAATTGAACTGAGGATAAGATAGGGAAGGATGATATGGCCTGCAGCTATGGGAAAACACTTCTGATGCTCTAGCGTGCATGCCAAGCAAGGATGGAGACTCCCCAATACATGTCACTTTTAGAGGACAGGTTTAGCAGCATGTAAAGTACAGCAGCTGCTGTGTGCTTGTTAAAGTTGAATGAATAATTTGCCACAAACAATACGTTTGACAAACTTAGCCTCTCTCTTTTCATCATGTTCCTAGAATACTGTGAATGGAATTGCATTATTTAAATGTATTCAAATCTCTTTGCAGCATTCCCCTACATAAAGCGCAGCTGCCAATATTCAGAGGGTTGCTGAGCTGTATTCGAAATAGATAATCTGGTATTTTTCCATTTCCTGACTGGATGAACAAACATAACCTACTTCTAAGAACAGACATGCATAAGTATTTAAAAATTGATTTCCGTGAGTATCTGGCTATGTGACACATTCAGTGAGAAAAAAAAGGGGCTATAGTAAACATAAGTAGGACTGCCTTGCACATCAATAGTTAAAAGTTTACTATACAAACCTAACTACACCAAAACTAACACATATTACATATGCTGAAGACAGAACTTTTATTCACATTTCCTGGCTCTTCATGAAATCCAAAAACGAATAAAAGTTTAAGCAATTAATTTAAATATTTTAGTTAACACTTAAGGCTGCTTACACTCATTTCATTGTACAATACTAATCCAAGTCACAGAATCAGTCAGGCTGGAAAAGACCTCTGAGATCATCAAGTCCAACCTATGACCAAACAGCACTATGCCAACTAGACCATGGCACTAAGTGCCACTTCCAGGGGCAGTGACTACACCACCTCCCTGGGAAGTCCTTTCCAGTGTCTAATCACCCTTTCTGTGATACCCTGAGACTATGTCCTCTTGTCCTGTCACTAGTTCCCAGGAGAAAAGGCCAACCCCCACCTGGATACAACCTCCTTTCAGGTAGCTGGAGAGAATTAAGGTCACCACTGAGCTTCCTCTTCTCCAGGCTAAACAACCCCAACTCTCTCAGCTGCTCTTCATCAGTCTTATCCTCTAGACCATTCATCAGCTTTGTTGCCTTAGATCCCGCTAGCATTCGTGAGATTAAGAATTGTATTATCTTTCTTGGTACAACACTGTCATTTATACCTACCAAAACAAAAGCTTCCCTCTCATTGTCCCCAGGATCTGCTTCTTGCATGGTACAGCAATCAGTGAGAGCACAATTACTGAAATGAAGACGTTGGCAGCCATCCAGACGTCAGTAAGCATACAATGGGTATTACTCACAAGTTTCTTATGTGCTGTTCCAGGCTGTAATCTGCAAGTTCTAAAAGCAGCAAGTTTCCAGCAGTGCTTGTTCCCTCCTTTTGATGCCAGATTCTTTTGTAAAATGCTGTCATTTTAGATTAGTAGGAACATTATTTATTTTTTAATTCCTCACTGGTATTTATTTTTCCTATTCTCTAACCTGTACCTTAGAGATGGTTGCCCAAGAGCCCAGAATACAGCATGCATGAAATAAGCACCTAGAATCATTGCCACCTTGAATTTAGCTCAGTGGAAAGA
>NW_008684180.1:29872-58054 GCF_000695815.1 Acanthisitta chloris
CACACTACTCACATGTATGCCAGCCTTGTAAGAATCATAGAATCATCAAGGTTGGAGGAGACCTCTAAGATCATTGAGTCCAACCATTTACTTGCCACTCTACTGTAACCTCTAAACCCTAAACCATATCCTCCAGCATCAGATCCAGATGTCTCTCAAACACTTCCAGGAATGGTGACTCCACCACCTGCCTGAGCAATCTATTCCAGTGCCTGACCACCCTAACAGTGAAAATATTTTTCCTAACATCTAATCTCTCAGCTTATGATCATTCCCTCTAGTCCTCTCACTGCAGGCATGGCAGAAGAGACCAACAACCAACTCTCTGCAACCCCTTTCAAGTAGTTGTAGAGAGCAATGAGGTCACCTCCGAGCCATCTCTTCTCAAGGCTAAACAAACACTATTCCCTCAGTCCTTCCTCATACAACATGTTTTAGACCTTTTATGAACCTTGTTGCCCTTGGCTGGACTTGCTCCAGTGCCTCAATGTCCTTTTTTATTTGAGGGGCCCAAAATTGAACACAGCACTCGAGGTGTGGCCTCGCCAATGTTGAGTACAGGGAGATGATCACTGCCCTAGTCCTGCTGGCCACACTGTTCTTGACACAGGCCAAGATGCTATTGGACCTCTTAGCCACCTGTTGGCTCATATTGAGCCACTGTCATCCAGCAATTCCAAGTCTCGTTCTGATGAACATCCCCCAGCTTGTAGCACTGCATGGGGTTGCACTTTGCTTTATTGAACCTCATGCATTTGTCCTCAGCCCACTGATCAAATCGGTCCAGGTCTCTCTGTACAGTTTTCCTACCCTCAGGCTTTCCTACCCTCCCACAGCATAGTGTCACCTGAAAATTTACTGAGAGTGCACTCAATCCCCATATCCAGATCATCAATAAAGATGTTAAATAGGACCAACCCCAATACTGAGCCTTGGGGAACACCACTAGTGACTGGCTGGCTGCCAATTGGGCTTAGCTTCATTAACCACAATTCTCTGGGCCCAGCCATCCAGCCAGTTTTTTACCCATTGAAGAGTCCACCCATCCAAGCCACAAGCAGACCATTTTTCTAGAAGTATGCTGTGAGAGACAGTGTCAAATATCTTGCTGAAATCCACTTCCACAGCCTTCCCTTCCTCCAATAAGTGGGTCACTTTATCATAGAAGGAGATCAGGTTGATCAAGCAGGAATTTACTTTCATAAATCCATGTTGGAAGGACTTGCACTCCTGGTCGCCCTTGATCCCCTGCCCTGCATGTACCATGTGATGGCATTCAGAATGATCTCCTCCATGACCTTGCCCAGAACTGTGGTTAGGCTTACAGGTCTGTAGTCCCCCACATCCTCCTTCCAGCCCCTCTTATAGATTGGTGTCATGTTCGTTACTTTCCAGTCAGCTGGAACCTCTCCAGTTATCCAGGACTGTTGGCAGGTGATTACAAGTGGTTTAGCAAGTTCTTTTGACACTTCCCTCATTAGCCTCATCTGGATCCTATCAGGGCCCATGGACTTGTGAGCATCCAATTGGCATAGCAAGTCATTAACCATGGATTATGGGAGCTTCACTCATCTCCCCATCACCAACTTCCAGCTCTAGGATCTGGGTATCCTGAAGACAATGAGTCTTGACATTAAAGACAGAGGCAAAGAAGGCATTGAGTACCTCTGTTTTACCCTCACCTCGTCACTAGCCTACCTTCTGCATTTACCAACTGTTGCACACCCTGCTTTACCCTCCTTTTGCTCCCAGTGTGTTTATTAAAACTTTTTTTGTTGTCTTTGATTATAACAGCCAAATCAAGTTCCAGCTGGGCTTTGGCCCTCCTGATCTTCTCCCTACATGACCTCTCAGCACCCTTATATTCTTCCCAGTCTAGCCTGACCCTCCTTCCAGAGATTATAAATTGTCCTTTTTTCCCAAGCTCTGGACTAAGTTCTCTGTTTAAACCAGGCTGGTCTTCCTCAATGACTGGACTTCCTACCCATAGGGACAGCCTTCCCCTGAATGTTTAACAATTCTTTTTTAAAACCCTCTAAACCTTGACTGAACACCACCATGTCAACTAGACCATGGCCCAAAGTGCTATGTTCAGTCCTTTCTTAAACCCTTCCCTGTGTAGTCCATTCCAGTGTCTAATCACCCTTTCTGTGAAGAAATTCCTCCTAATGCCCAAGCTGAACTTTCCCTGATGTCCCCCTGTGTGGAGAAACAAACATTGGCTGTTGTCATGTCTCTTGCAGTAAATCTGGGCAGCTCTGCCAGACCCTGCTCCAGATGGAGTGTTTGTGTCTGCATCAGAGAACTGCAGGGGGCTGGGGGCTCAGCACAATGCTAGTGCCCCATGGTCACGCAGGTCATCAAGAAAATGTGATTTATGTTGAGAAAATTGAGCTGGATGGTGGTTTTGTTCTTTGGCTTGTCCCCATTATGAAAAATATTGTCTCTTGCGTCATTAACATGCATGCTACAATCTGGGGAAATATAGTGTGCCTTGCTGTAATATTTTAATAGCTTTGGATCTCAATCCAAGGAAACAAGCTGTAGTACAGCACAGCCTTCCACAACCTGATGTGTGCTGTTGCTAGTAAAATCCCAGCGGGTATAATGATAAAACAGTGGTAACCATAACCCTGGTTACTGACAATGGTTCACTAAGACATAATTCCCAACCAAATTTCTTGTGTGTAATAATATGTCTGATAGTGGCCTACTATGTTTCAAATACTGATTGTTATGAGTCTGAATTCCTTCCTTGGCAGGATGTTAACAGAGGGGACTGAGCCTTGCAGTTCCCACGTGGCTGTGCAAGCATCACCTTTTTCATCCTAAAGTTGCTAAGCAGGCTGTATAGGTTTACCTAATTTTACACTCAACAGCTACAGCAAGCAGATTTTGAAAAAAAATTTAAAAAATCTGTTATTATGCCCAGAACTCAGGAAAGACTTTCAAAGCTGGTACAGATCTCTCTATTTTCTGGCACTTGTGTTGTCTTGTAAAGTAAATAGTGACTCATTAAACTGGGTTGCTTCAAGTATCTAGTAGTACCCAGCTTTACAATGTGTTGTCATTATTTTGAGATATGACAAGGCAAAAATTATATGGAAAATGAAGGCTGTATCTCTTTAGACTGCAAGTTAAGACAGCAAGTTCAAAAACACCACCAAGCTTGTTCTTTCCTAACTCTAAATATAATGCAAAAATAAACCAGGAATTTATGGTTTCTTTACCGGGAATCCATGCAACAAGAACTGTTAAATTATTTTTACATTAACAAATTTCAAGAGAACAATGTGCTTTTCTGTTATCCAGAGAAGAAACAGTAAACCCATAGGCTAACTCTGTTGCAAAATTTGGCGAGAAATCAGAAATTAATGTGTTTTGATTGAGAAGTGCTGCTGTGGTGTTGAATGGGAGCAGGGCTTCAGATGGCATTAATCCCCATACATATGGGAAAATGAGAATCATACATCAGAATTCCCCTCAGTAGCAGAAAGTAGCAGTAGACAGAGGTAAGTGGCTTCTATCCGGGGAGCTGATATCAAAGAACATAAGTGCCCATATTATAACTCTGGAGTCTTTCTGAAATGATCATCTCGTGTTGACTGAACATTTCTGCACTTGCATGTTTTTTAGAGCAGAACAAAGAAACAGAAGTACATTTTGAGAAAAACTATATGTCAGTAAAATTGAGAAGTTTTCAATCAAAGAAGTTTTGAGTGAAAGAAATACAGTCATCTCTACCTCAATATACTTTCATCCACACATGTCTCAAGTTATTTTTTTCTTATAGAGGAGGAGACCATAAAGTCTGTTATCTTCTTAAATTGAAAAGACTGGCCTAAGCCTCCCACTAAGATACAAAAGCAGAAGCTTTGGCTCCTGAGACTCAAACAAAAACTGACTAATAAGTATTCAGTGCAAAAATTACTCATTTGGGGTGTAACATGCTTTGCCATCCTTCAGTCAAGATCAAGTTGTGTTACCATATGCACAATTAATTTCTCGCAGCTGTGAATAGGTGATTGATCCTTTCTCCAGTTTTCCTCATTACATTGGAATTAGTAATGAAAATAACTGATATTTCCAGCTAAGTATAAAGACTTTCTAACTGTATAATACACCCTAAAGCTGAGGAGGATAACACTGTAGCGGACAGCTGGAGAACAGAAACTGCATGAAATTGCAAGTGGTTTCTGGTTCATTCATTAAGAGAATTGTATCTAGAAGAGATGCGGCCATTTGTGACTTGCCTTCAACATGTTCTTGCCTTCAGTATATGAATTGATCCATTTATGGTCTTTTGGACCACAGTTTTGACTTTTTCATCTAACAGTCAGGGACATGCACACTCCAGACTTCACTATTCACACAGATCATTTCCAACATAACATAATTTTAAATCCACAGATTCCAGTTTTGATAAATGAAACTGTTATGTCCCCCTTTTTCCCCCCTTGGTTTTCTCTTGGCCGATGTTCCTGGGGTGTGCCTAGTCAATGTTCCAGAGCTGAACTGAAATTATGGAATGAAAGTCATGCGTAACTAAAAGCCATATTGTTTTCCAGGGGATGGATTAGCACAAAATGTTTTGCCTTGAAAGAGTTTTCTTTCTGCATCAGTCCCATATGAAAAGACTGTGATGCAGTTTTCCAGGCAACATACTGAGATAGATTCTTTCCTCAGTATACTTCTAAAAGACCACATAGGGAATGTGGCTTTAGATGTGAGTTTTCTCACATGATAAGCTGCCTTTTCGAAGGAGGGAGTGGCAATGTAATAAAGGTAAAATGTAAGATAAATGGTTTGACTTTCAATTTTTTAGAAGACAATCTTTGAAAGACCAGAAAACGTGCTGTACTGATGATAAAATCAGGTATGTTCAAACAGTCTTTAGTCTAGCCCAGTGGAAAATTCAGTGTCATAAATAGCCATAGTTTATAGAACCATTTTTCAGTTTTCCCAGTTCATCCTGGTAGCCACCTATAGGTCTAGAGATTTCAGTACTATAGGTACATTGAACTTCAGTCACTTGCCAGATGCAAAATTTTCAACTTGCATGTCTATACTCACAAAAATTACACACACCTCTGTCATCACTTCCTCTGTTTATTACGGTTTGCTGCCACTGTGGGGTAAGAAGTGTATTTTTTTAATTTCACTCTACTGCCCCTTGAATAAATGATTAGCCTCCAGTTTCTGTGGCCATACCTTCTGGCCACATGGGAAATGCTTTACTGTGAGAGATCAAATGCATGTCTAAATTCGCTAAGCAGTTAATTCTAGATGAAGAACTAAAATCTGAAAATAGAAATTGGAAGAGTGCTGAGAAAATAATTTCTCATAAATGTAGGGATAAATTTACATACATTATTTAACTCTTGGAGAATAAGTCAAGAAAATGCTTGCAAGAAATCTATATCAACTACAGGTAGTTTTGCTCTATACTAAAAGCCACAATGTGGAACAATAAGGAAGAGCTCAAATTTGTTATTCTGACAAGACTAGCTTTTTTTTGAAAAAGAAAAACATCAAACTGACTGTGTGCATATGGCCAAAACCAGACAAGATAGATAATTAGTACTTCCATAGGATATTTAGCCTCAGGATCTCTTAGTGTTTTGCAAATTTTAATTAATTCTTGCATTATTTTGACAAGATAGAAAAAAAATGCTACCTCCAGATTGCCACCTCATCTGTAATTATAGTATCTCCTCCAAGGCTGCATACTACAGCAGGTCCCAAGTGAGGAGCTGAAGCCAGGCTTTTTGAGAATTCCTGCTCTAACAACAGGCTGAGCCCTCACAGCAATAGCAAAATAAAGTTAAAAGTCCTGCAGGTGTCTGGTTGCAGTTCATCAAAAAATAGCACAGAACCTACAAAATACAGGACACAAATAAACTGCTGTCAAGGCTACTGCCTTCTGCATTCATAAATTCTACTCCAGACTCCTTTTATCTAACATTTTAAAGTGATTTAAAACTCTCAACTTTGGTTTCAAATTCCTCTGTATAATACATAAACTTATCTATTTTGTGGTATGGTGATAAAGAAGATTGCATTGTTTTCATTCTCAGCTACCAAGAACTTTCTTAGCTGTGAGAACAGGCTAAAGTTGTGGTTGCTACTTTTTCTATAAATGCTTTCAGAGCTCATAATAAAAAAGAGCAAAACCCTATTGCTATAACAGCTATTGTTTCTGTTTCTTTCACTCACTACTCTCTTTCAAATCATCAGGGGTGTAGACTCAAGAGAGAATTTTCCTTTTAGATTTATTTATCTGATTAGCATTGACATGATATTCATTATATTTTGAGGCCAAGTTCTGACAGTAGGTGTACTTACTAAAATTATGAGCTGTGTTCTAATGAAGAATTGACTCCAGCCACAATGTGTATGAAATACTCCCAATTCCTTACTCAACTAATCATGACATGCTTCAACAGAATTGTGGTTTACAGGACTGAGATATGACCTTAGTACACCAGGACCTATAAAGCAAACATTATATTTTGAGGCCAAGTTCTGACAGTAGGTGTACTTACTAAAATTATGAGCTGTGTTCTAATGAAGAATTGACTCCAGCCACAATGTGTATGAAATACTCCCAATTCCTTACTCAACTAATCATGACATGCTTCAACAGAATTGTGGTTTACAGGACTGAGATATGACCTTAGTACACCAGGACCTATAAAGCAAAGCAGTCATGGCTGTGGTTTACAGGACTGAGATATGGCTTTAGTACACCAGGACCTATAAAGCAAAGCAGTCATGGTGGGGCCCCATATATTTCAGACAAAGGTGGCAAAATTAATTCCTTTTTGTTCTTCATAGAAATTGCTGCACTGATACCAACCAATGTACAAAACAAATAAACTGGAAATTTGGCATTTTTAGTACAGCATGTATGATTTTATAACTTTTTCCTTGCCCTTATTTACACTATCATTTTTTTAATAGATCTCATTTTACACAGTTGAGGGTTTTTTCCCTTGACCACTTACTGACACAATAGTGTAATATCTGTCTTAAATATGAGCTTGATCTAGATCTGATAGAACCTGGCAAGAAGCCCTGGAGTGCAACAATTTTCTGAGTGCTAACAACATTTTATCACATAAATCTTGGTCGGATTAGCTGTTTCTGTCCTGGGGAACTTTTCATAGAAGCTTCCATCTTTACATCTGATCTTGTTTCTGTAAATACCAGTGTAGGCTACTGATGGAAAGCAAGCTGCACTCTCATTGCACACTGGCCCTAACTAAACTAACCTTCTTGGCAGAAATGACAAGATTTTATTATTTGGTGGGATCCTCCTTGCTGTCTCAGCCTTTTCAACTGAAGCTATTGCCAAGACCTTTTCCACAAAGCAGTGTTCATGTGAGTGCTGAGTAGCATTATAAACAGTTCAGAATGAAGAAATCAGCCTGCTATATTTTCTGCTGTCCTGTATGCCAAAACTGTACACTTGTCTGGAACTCTACTGTCCCACCTCACTTCATCCCCTGCAAGCACACTTTCTAGAACAATGCCTACAAACATAACCAATTAATAACTATTATATTCAATTACTTTTCTCTTGTTTCTTTTTCACCCTTCACAAATATAGATGATGAGAAACAACATTGAGAAAGCAGTTGTACTTCTAGTGGAGTAGAGAAAGGCTAAATATCCTTTCTGTATTAAGTGTCTACCTTATGAGTTAAAATCCTTTCCATTGTTTGAAAGAGTGAAAAAAAAGTGTTTATCTTCCTCTGCTATCATCTCCTTCTGCCACACCATAGGGAAGATGTGTGCTTTTTCACAGAACTCGTGGTCTTCTTTCAGACTGTCACTTAAGTAAATTGCTGCAATTAATGCAGTCACTCCTCTATCACCTTATTTAAAAATAAAACTGCTTGTAAGAGGAGGCACTACAGCTGAGGTGCAAAAAGCTTGCACTGTCCCACCTCACTTCATCCCCTGCAAGCACACTTTCTAGAACAATGCCTACAAACATAACCAATTAATAACTATTATATTCAATTACTTTTCTCTTGTTTCTTTTTCACCCTTCACAAATATAGATGATGAGAAACAACATTGAGAAAGCAGTTGTACTTCTAGTGGAGTAGAGAAAGGCTAAATATCCTTTCTGTATTAAGTGTCTACCTTATGAGTTAAAATCCTTTCCATTGTTTGAAAGAGTGAAAAAAAAGTGTTTATCTTCCTCTGCTATCATCTCCTTCTGCCACACCATAGGGAAGATGTGTGCTTTTTCACAGAACTCGTGGTCTTCTTTCAGACTGTCACTTAAGTAAATTGCTGCAATTAATGCAGTCACTCCTCTATCACCTTATTTAAAAATAAAACTGCTTGTAAGAGGAGGCACTACAGCTGAGGTGCAAAAAGCTTGCTCCCTACTCTTTCCTATGGAGTGAGGAGACCCAGTGCCTCTATGCTACTCTACCAGAAGGTGGTGGATTTTTGCAAGTGAAATAGCAGCCTAATCACCAAACCAAGTTCTTTCCTAGGAAGAGGTTAGGGTCAAAGTACAAGTCTTGTTAGCTGGCAGTTAAAACCACACCTTTTTGCAAAAGTTTGGGTTTAAACCTAAAGGTCAGTAGAATTCAGACCTTTGTGAATGATCAGGTAAGAGATCCTGACAGCACCTTATCACAGCTGCCTTCTCCTTAGGCAGCTGTGGATAAGGTGCTGTCAGGATCTAAATCTAAATACTTTCCAAAACCTCTGCTTTACAGAGGTTTTGGAAAGTATTTAGGACGTTGTTGACACATGTAGGGAGCTGATATCGATTGCTTATACAAAATACATTAGTGATGTAAATTTTTTAATACTCTATGTGATTTTTGCTTCATCCTCTATGTTAAACCATGAATTCAATCAAGGAAGTTGTCATAATTTTCATGATTTTAGCAGACACCAGAATGCACATGAAACATTGTCTGCTTTCTGAGAAGCCAATTCTACCCTTAGCTAATCAGTGCTTGATTATTAATTTAAAAATATCATTAAAGTGGAAGATTCCCTGGCGTGTCGGCAACATTTTCTCATCTTAGTGACATCTGCTGTTTCTCTTACTTATACTTCTGTAATATATGTGTATTTTCACCTATTTCTTTCCACTAATGTCATCTTTTAGCTATGCTGCTTTAGGCAGAACACTTAAAAATGTGGAGGAGGTGCCAGTGGGTTGGCAGAATCAGGTATTTGCACAATGTAGTTTTTATGTTAATCTGAAGTTTGACAAATATTCTATTTATATTCAGTAGTGCCTCTGTGTAATAAAATGTGTCTGTACATATGTGCATATTTTTTGCCTAAACAGAGTACCAAATAAAAGTATGACTTATGAATGGTACCAGATTTTTTTCATGTAATGTGCAATATTCTTTAACTAATAAATGTAAACAGTGCCATTATAATGCATTAACCACTGAATAATGTACCAGGGGGAGAGGCAGGTATATATATGTGTATTAAATTATTGATATGCCCCCTTGTGTCTTCTATTTCAAACTCAAAATAAAAAATCAGTCCCCAAATTGCTAATGTGCAGGCACACAGCAATTGCTGCACCAAGTCAAAGCAATCAAGTGACTAACTCAATGTATGTAGGTGGGTTCAGATGCTGCGAGACAGGTATTAACTTTCATAAAGGACAAATTGCCCAGTTACATAATGTAGAGGATTGGAAAAGAGCAGGCTTGAATTAGTTTGTAGTCTGAAATAGCTCCCCTGTAAACTAAACAGCAAAAGTCCCTCTGTGCCTGTGATAATTTTCACTGTTCACCCTGGACCTGTATCTATTTCTAATTTCTAGTTTCTTTAAGAAGGATAAATGAAGTAAAAGTTTAAAACTGCTGCTCAAGTTTTTTTTTTCTTTTTTTTTTTTATCACAACCATTTCTGTGGTTTGACTCACCCTGCAGTCCCACAGGCTCATGGATGGGAAAAAAGAACAGGAGTGACTGGCTTGAAGATGTGGGAGGGGGAACAGTAAGTGGAAGAACACAAAGGGAAGGTGGTTATTAAGCCGAAGAAACACTGAAAAACCCTGCAAACAAGCTTAATTTCTGATTAAAGTTTTCATGAATCTAAATGATTTATCTGGCTCTGATGATGCCAAGATGATTCCTGATTGTAGATGCAGAGCTTATTATCCCTGCTGTACCTGTACCACAACTCAAATGCCTCCTCAAGACTGGTGCAACTGATGACTCCAGCCTTTAGATCTTTTACCCCAGTCATTTGTCAAATGCTGTCAGTAATCCCACTTTCCACTGGATCACCTCTTTCCGAATCTCTAGCATCATTTTTGGTCTGTTGGACAAAGTCAGTGCATTATAAATTTCCTTTACTGAATATTTTCATTGAGACTCTACCAACAAGAGACAGGCTTTTTCTCTCTGGCCTCATAAGGCCATGTGCCTTCTCAGTGGTGGTCAGGGTGTTGCTTTCTGCATGCATATAATTCTCTGGAAGATGTGTTTTTGCACATGAATGCAAGTGTTAAAGACATCTCAGTTTTAAAAATACATTTGCATCATGGGTTTTGTTGGCTTTTTTTTTCAAAGAGAATACCCCAGTTCTTGCATAGCATAGGCAAAGGAGACTTGGTCTTTCTGATCATACCTTCTAGCTGTTCAGAAAGATAATTAGAAGAGAAAAAGAAGGAAAGATGAAAAGAGGTTTGAGTGTTCAATGGGAAGGAAGTACAATGATTAATGTACAGTTAGGCATAGGAAAGGAAGATTGTAGCAAAGAGTCAGTTCATTGTCACAGGGAGAGAAGTTCAGTCTAAAAGAGCCAGAAGATCCCTCCTGTGAGAGGGGAATCACAATAAAACTATTTCCCAACTTCAGTTCCTAGATGATTTTTCTCCACATTTTTGGTAAAGACATTAGGAAAGAGCTTCTTGTACAGATCTGCCCTGATTTTGGTACTGCTCTTGTACCTCCTAAACTGGCAGTCATGCGGCTGGTTCCTTCCAGTTCTGATTCAGAGACAGCACACTCCTTAAATTAGGCTTCCATTTATCTTAGTTATCTTGATTTATGCAGTGTTCTGTGGACTATTCATCATACAGCTAATCTTGAGTAACCTTGAGTAATATTTTAATCTTGCTGCCCCTAATTTTACCCTTTCTTTTCTCAGCCTTCTGCCCTTGAAACAATACCTGTAAAAGGCTACCAGATATCTCATACTTTCCTGCTAAGTTTTTCTCCTAAGGTCTTTCCTTCTCCTCAGCAATTCTCTTTCCCCACCATGATTAAAACTGTTGAAAGGTTTGAGGTGTTTAAAGGGACACCTCACTGCTATGATAGTGACTGCCTACAAAATCCTCAAGAAAATTTCACAGCATAAAGTGGTAAACTATTGGTTCTTTTCAGTTCTCAATATATGCATTGTTGAATTTGGGAGTACAGAGGTATTTTAATTAGGAGCTTTTGCTTTTCTAGAAACTTGAAAATGTTTAAAACTTTGTGAAATTTTTTTACAAACCTTGTGTGCCTCTAGACCCAATTTCTAACTAAGGTATCAAACAATACCACCCAGCCATTCTATTTCAGATTCCTGTCTTCGGTGACGAGGTCTTGTTTATTTAAAGTTTAATACATTTTAAACCTCAGTCATGTCCTCTGTTATCATTCCCCCACACTCCCATGACCTGTGAGGTTCTGAGGGCATGTCTTTAGCCCAACCTCTTTCAAGATAGATGCCATCTAGGCTGCATTCTGCAGCCCTTCCTTCCCTTCTGAGTCAAATATGATAAACTAAGATCTTTCAATATTTAAGCTCTCTGGCAATAGCTCTGCAGTAATCCCTGGCAGAAGAACTAGTAGTCTTTTCTCATGGTGATCTCAAGGCTCTCTTCTGGTTTGACTCCATGTAAGCCTGAAATCTAACCTCCCTCCCTCAGAAATGGGTCACTTCACTCAACCTCACTGCTTAATATTTATTTATTAGACGAGTAGACTTAAATCTATCCTCAGTTTTGCACCCCTTCCTATATTTCCTTCCTTCTCCCTGTGTAAACTCATTTTTGTTTAGGAAAAAATTGGAAAAAATAAAGGAATCACTCTGTTTAGCAAGTTTATGCAACTAAAGCATGAAAAATTCAGAGGCCATGACAAAAATTTATTCTGTACCTCAATGTAAAGTGTGAGGATCTGAAAGGTCTCCAAACAGCATGTGATTTCACAAACTAGTCTATGCACAGTAATTCAGAGTGTACTAAGGAACAGAATTGCCACCTTAATGAGGTTTGTGCCTTGATTTGTACATAGTTTAGTGTTTTAATCTGAAAATTAGCCACAGACATCCAAATTTTGTAGATCTTACCATCTCTATGAAGCCATTTGATGAGAGTTTAGAATAGGACTTGTTGCCTTTGCTTTCTCTAGAGCTCAATTCAGAGCACTTAATGAATCCAACTTGAACACAGAAAAAGGTGCAGTTTTGTTGTCTCCATGTTGATGAGCTCCTGCTCTGGGCTAAAAACAAAAGAAGGAGGAAAGTTTTTATTGAGATATCTCCCACAGGAGTATTTTATGTAGGCTAGGACATTTGCCAACAGTACAAGAAATAACACTTTTTGGTTAAAGGCCTGAATATTTTCCTGGTGACTGAATGTTTCTGACATGTAATGCATGCTCAGGGATGTATATGAAGCCAAATGCAAGCTCTTGTACCAGCTCTCTAGGAACTGTTCATTTCCCAGGAAACCACCACAGCTGGCACATCCATGGTTAAATCTAGCAGAGAAGAAACATGGTAGTGATGACCTCACTTGCCAGTCACGCATGCCTTCCAGGTCATGAATGTAATATGTTGATGGGATTGCAGAGAGGTTTACCTGGACAGTGCTCTGCTCTGGACTGCAGTCTGCAGAGCTGGAAATCTAATAGGCACTGAACTCACATACATGTCTATAAAATATTTCTAAACATTGCAGCTTTTCAACACCTGAAGGGAGCCTACAAGAAAGATGGAGAGGGACTTTTCACAAGGGAATGTAGTGATAGGACAACGGGAAGTGGCTTTAAGTTGAAGAGGGAAGTTTTAGATCAGATATTAGGAAGAAATTCTTCACTGTGAGGGTGGTGAGGCACTGGAACAGTTTGCCCAGAGAAGCTATGGATGCCCCATCCCTGTTTAAGGCCCTGTTTTGGATGGGGCTTTTTGCTCCTGGTCTAGTAGAAGGTGTCTCTGCCCCTGCTGCAGGGTTAGCACAAGATGATTTTTAAGGTCCCTTTCAACCCAAACCATTTATGAATCTATGATTTCAGTTCTCCTCGTGGGAAGAAGGAAACAATGTTCCTGAAGACCTTCCAGCAGTCATAAAAAACACTGCAGCCCCAAAATCTTCTTGGTCTAGCAGCAAGCCACTGCACTCTGTTGTTTCCTCTCTGAGAGCCTGGGAAGGTAGCTATTCCTTGCTTCCAATTGCATTAGGTAGACTGAGATGCCCATTCTAACTGTCAAGTAAAATGAAACTGGAAAAAGGAGACAGCAAGAATTTCCAAATGCCTGTTGCAGGATGTGAGTTTGTTCACTTTTCCCCTCATTTTCAAAATGTCCTTAAAAAAAAAAAAAAAAGAAGGGAAAAGAAATAATAATCAGGAGACCCTGAGTTTCCTTTTTCTGTTCTATTGGGAAATACTGGAAAAGAAAACAAAGAAGATGAACATACAAGAAGAAAATCTAAACAACTACTACTTGGTTTTGTCCTGTGATAAAGGTTGAGAAGGGCTATGTATTTAAGAAATGTACAGGATTGGTCAAAGAGTCTTTTACCAACAATGTTGTGTCATCTTCTTGGAAAAGATCCTCCTTTTATATCAGGTAGTTCAGAAATAGTATTAAATATTAAGCGAATTTAAATACCTCTTTAGCAACCACAAACCTTGAGTAAAAAACATTATCAGCATTATAAATGGGATCAGTTTGAAGAAGAAAAAGTAGATTTATATTCTTTACAGAAGAGATGAAAGATATTTGAACTGTCCATCAATAATTAAAGAAGTACTGAATATGGTAGCACTTTTCCATCTCACTGTGTGGTAGATGGTTGGATAAATTTACCTTATTTTCATTGCTTTTTCATCCAATAAGTGTTCTGATCTTTGGGTCCAGTAAGCAGCAGCTGGAACATATAGAAAAACTATGCCAGAGTCACATAAATCCAAAGAAGAGCTGTATGACATTCATATCTTCTTAATGTGCCAAAGGGTTGGAATAGCTGCTAGAAGTGAGTAGTGCCATGTCCTGCTTGATCCAATCTGCTGGGCAGTAGTAAAAATGTGCTTTGCAGCTAAGCAAGAAAATACTGTCACTTCCAGGGATTTCTGAATTATCCGTGAATTATTCAGTCCATTTCACAACAACAGCACAACACATCACTAAAAAGCTTTTGAACCTAAATAGATGTATAGATTTATTGTAAACTTAAAAAATATTTAGGTTTACATTGAGACTAATGTTCAGTCTAAATGACTCTTCCATAAAAAAATTTCATCATAAAAATAAAAATATAAATGTATGATATGAAAATGCAGTACATTTTATACTCTTAAGGAGACCTTCTTAAGATGCTGAGGAGTGTTCGTATACAGTGAGTCAAGGAAACAGATTCTCTCTGAACACTTTGTGTCGGCTTTTGATGGTATAGTGAAAGGATGTGTTGTATGGGTGTCATGTGGGAGACAGCCACACTGAAACTGTTACTGATTCAGCTCCATTGATTTTGGCAGGAATCATCCTGACATAGAGCTTGATATTGAAGGATGATGAACTCCCTTATTACCCCAGGCGATGGGGGTCTCAAGAGCTTCTCTGGAGACATTTTCTTATTGATTTTAAGTCTTCTTGTTGTCACATATATCACATTAATCTTGCAGAATGAAACCAGCACAGCAGCACCATAGCAGGTACTATGGCCATGTGCACATCCTGGGTTGGCTGCATTTGTGGTACAATCCATTTGCAGCAGCTGGGTACAATCCCATCTCCCAGGTTCCCAGCCTGTCTGCACATGGGAATGGAGACAAGCCAGGCATCTTTTCCAAAAATGTCCCCTCTTCTCAGGGACCAGAGGATGAGAACTGTAGGCTGCATGGCACGGACCACCAGTGTATCTGACACATGATTCTCTATGCACCAGGAATGCATAGTCTGGAAAATTATTTGGCATGAAACAGACTGAAGATTTCTAACTCTCTGTAAACAGACTGCTGCTCCTTTGTGAAGAAACTGAAGAAAAAAAAAAGTTTCTATGACTTCAGCATATTTCCATGGGAAGTAATATTTTGTATCTTTGTATCACATTTTATGTCTTTTATATTTTTCTTCCATCAATCCAATCCCATTTGTTTAGCAAACTCACAGGTGTTTCTGTGTGTATAACCCTCTCAGAATAAGATAAGTATTTGTTAAATAAAGTCTTACTGTATTTATGCAGCCAAAAGTTAGTTTCTATCATTTTCAGTCTGCGAATATTTGGCTATCCCATGATTTTATTTTTTTTTAAATATCAGAATTTTATGCTCCTGAGTACAGCAGCCACACACACAATGGATTGTATCTGTCTTTGTGGTCGTGCATCAGTGCTAGTCTAACTCTTTAAAGCTGGTTTAGATCTCCAGATGGTTTTTTAATGTTTCATTACTTTGGTATTCTAATGCAGTTTCCTGTAAGCATTTCAAAAGGGAAAAAAAATAAAAATTTTAAAAAACCCTAAACCACACACCACAAAACCAGAACAAAACTAAAAAACGAGGAGCAAAAAAAAACTGTCTGAAAAATTAATTCCATTTCAGTCTCCTGCGTTGTTTTAATGTTTGTGTGTGGTAAAAACATTCGGAAGGTGACCCTGCAAGAGTGTGGCATTTTGGCACTTCTAGGGCAGTGAGAGACATGTATGCTGTGCATACCTTCACCCTGTCAAAGCCCCTCATCAGCCACTCAGACTAAATGGAGCACAAGAGTGTTTTTCTCATCTGCATTCATGAAACACCTGTGGACATAGCTGGGGTAGCTGCCACCACCAAGTGTGGAGGGAAAAAGAAAAGAATAACTTTTTTTTAATCTTTTTGCTTCCAAGCTTCAAAAGCAATGTCTTCAAGTGTTAAGTTAATGTGGCTAAGAACCATGTGTCTGTTAGAGTAATTTGTTTTGTTGTTCTTTTCCTAATCTGGTTGGACCCCCAGGGAAAACCACCCCAGTGCTGCTTGCTGGGATTAGAAATCCTTGTAAAGTTCAGGATCTTTAGGGACTTCTTAGTGGGAGCAGCATGCAACATGAGAAGTCCTCCTGAACCTTTTAATCAACAGATGATAAGTTACCTAGCACTGCCTTGGAGCCATCATCTGCAGAAGAAACAGAAAAATGGGGAAAACCAGGCAGAGATAAATAAGCAAAGCTCTCTGACAGCTCATGCTGTGCACTATGGCAAAGTACTGTGCCCAGTTCTGCCAGGTATGTGAGAATATGCCCAATTCAAGCACCTAACTTTGCATACAGTTGTGAACTGTGCTCCACATGCTCTTGGAGCAAAGTATTTTAACAGAACAGATCTGGAAGAAGTTGGTCCCTTGTACAATCAAATCCGACAAGTCTCAAATCACTCATGCTGGACTCAACTGGAAAAGTTAATACTGTGCTCCAAAAGAAATACCAAAAGAAATTCTACGTCAGATGATACCAAAGAATCAGCCAGTGTCTGATTTTTCACTTCCACTTGGTAATTAGGCTTACTGCTGTAATGTATTTCATACATGGATTTTTCTGCCAGTGTTTTGCTAAGAACAAAATAAAAATCTGACATTTTCAATTAGGTATTAAATGAAGGCAAGGTGAAAATAGTAATTTTGATATAATAAGGGCAAATTAAAATGACAACTGAGCATTTTTTCCTCATGAAATGTCAGCAACAGTAGCTTTTCTGAAGAATATTAAGTTATGTATCCACTGCAATGTTTATAAAACCCTTCTTAACCTCACTCATTTTCAAATAACCAGAAAACAGTGGGGTTTAGATCAGAATTTTTTCATGCCAAGCAAAAATAAATTTATTTTATCCAAATGAAAGGAAAACAAGTTAACCACAAGTGCACAGAGTAACATTTGGCAAAAAGGAATTAAAATCCCACAGACTAAAATATTTGACAGGTTACACTAACCATGAAGCAAAGGAAGAATTTTGGAGATCTGCATCTCTTCTACTGACACTATTTTGCTATGTGAGAATTACTGTCAATTGGAGCAAGGAGTTAACACACATTACCATTATTATGTTATTGCTCATACTGAGTGAGCAATACTTAGATAAAAATTTTCCCCCATAGTGGCTAGTACTAGTGGTCAGGACACTCACTTGGGTTCAGACCATACTCCAGTGGACACTGAAATGTGGTAGCATTGACAGGAAGACAGGAGAGCCCTTTCTCAGAATAACCTCACCATGGGGGCACTTTGCAGAAAGGAAGAGATGCAGATTTGAAGCCTCTCAGAGACTGTAACGACAGAATTTGGATTTCCTGCACTTTAGGGAACATCCCCATGCCTTAGCTATTGAGCAAAAGGCTGAGACCAATGATGCCATCTTCTGCATTCAGTTAGTTCATACCACCCAAGAAATTTGAGTTATCTCTCTGAACACTTTAGTGGCCACTGAACACACATAGTTTGGCTAAGTACCATAGACCAAAAATATAAATACATTTCACAGGTCTAATTGGCATAAATTATTCTTGCTGGGTGTCTGGGTGATTGGATGTACTCCAATTCATCTTGAAGGTTGTTTACTGATTTGATGTGTGAGAATCTTTTATCAGATTAGTTATTTATGCCATCAGTATAGTAAGTAAGTAATAGTAAGTAAATGCTAACTGATCCAGTGTAAAAAAATCCTCAACAAGCTTGGATCCAAGCAAAAAAAAAATCTATCTTCAAAATCTTCTGAACATTTATTACTACACTCAGAAAATGATTTTGTACAAACTGCTGGTGTGCCTCATTAATTCGATAAAAATACATGTCACCAAGAACTTGCACTCTCACAACTCCTTAATTCTGCTAATAGAGAACAAAACAACAAATCTGTCTGGAATCCTTTTCCCATCACTAATAATATAGACAAAGTTTGTTAAATCAAATAAAGAAATATAAAGCATGGGAATGTACTGATTTGAAAAACAAACCTACTACCTGATATATTCTAATTAATTGGCAATAAGGTGAAATCCAAAGGCAGTATCTCTAATAAAAAGGGAAAACCTCTAATAAGTGCTCTCAAAATCAGAGCTTAATGGTCTTTTATGACTTAAATTCTTGGACAAGAATTTGCAAACCTGCTGATCAATTTTGAGGAGGTTTTCGCATGTTTCTCATTTTTATCTGATGATTTTTGAGGTGTGTTTCATTTTTTAAAAAAATAAAAGAAGTATTCATCCAAGATGCTTAAATGCAAACCTGTCTAGCCAGATACAATAAAATAAGTCAGAAGAGCACATCATTCTTTAGTGTTTTGACAGACAAAATGTACTCTTTCAGACAAAAAATATAAAGCACAAGTAACTTTTTGGTGGAGTGTTGGGAAAATAGGGGGAAATGTCTCTGCAATTAAATATAACAAAGCCCATCCCTTGAAAAAAAACGGCCACTGGAAATACAAACAGTGTATATCATTACCTGCAAATGCAAACTTACACAGGAACTGTCAAAACCAGACAAATACTCAGTTGCATCTTCTAACCCTACAGTGCATATTCTGCTAAAATACTTTGGACTGCAGCTTTGTCCTCCTTCATTTTTTAGATTTTTGCAAAGTAAGATTTTAGAGAACGTACCACATGAGGTGTCCTGGCCAGTCCTCTAGCGACAATTGTGGAAAGCAGCAGTGAAAATCAAACCTATATACTTGGTAAATTAATTTTATCATTCCCTCTGTCCAAAACCTGTTGTAAAACAGTAAATTAGCAATTCCTGTATTACAGACTTCAAATTCAAAGCTACCAAAGCTTATAGTTCTGTATAGCCCCACTTACATTTTGTTCCCTTTAATTTTGATATGGATTAGAGACTAATCTACACCCAAAACTAAGAAATAGAAGAAATATTATCCATGCTATTATTTGTGACAGAGACATGCCCTCCATTTCTGTGTAACCTACTTTTTCATCTTATTTTTATTTAGCTTTGGAAAAGTTATAATATTCACAAGGTTTTTTAACTTTTCTGTTGATGACTCTGTGTGTAAGTCCTGCTCTGCTTCTGTCTCAGATCCATTGAAATGTGGTCACTACTGAGAGGGCAAATACCCAGGCTTTGAACTGGAAAGCCATTGTAAGATTTCAAATACAGCATTGCTACTCCCAGAGGCATTTTTTGGCAATGCTGTAAATTAACCATAAAAATCAGGCCATTTAAAAAAAAAAAGAAAAATAGTAATATATTCAATACAAAATAAATGACCCCAAGCCAGAAGTCAAGGAGCTTTGAACAGGAGTATGACTAAAACAGTGCAGGAGAATTGGCTTTAAAAATTAAATTGCTGCTTTCAATAGGCAAAAATATTTATTTTCCTGACAGATCGTGCCAATACTCATTCCAGCTTTGCACCATAGATGAGAATAATGTATAAGAGAGGTGAAGTGATACTAATCTTCCAGCTCAGAGGAGTGTTATTCCATGTCCAACTGTGAGAGTTTCTTTTGCATAGAAGAGCAAAAATCTTTTGCTATGGGACATCAGTGGGTTTACCTCCTTAGCTCAGAATGCTTTACATAATGAGACAACTCAATTTGTTTCTTAATATAAGCTTTTGACTTTATCTGATCTAAGTAGCAATTCTAATGCAGATCCTTCCCTATGTGTGAAACATTTTATCCTTTCTGTACGTGAATAATAATCTCACAAAAATCAACTAAGCAACTCAAAACCACTACTACCTCAGCTCTCCACACCAATCTAATAAATAAAAATGTGGAAAAGAGAAGGAGCAAGCAAATACCAAATTGCAATCAGAAGCAAAAAATAGAATTAGTTTGCATGGTCATGCAAAAAGTTGGTCTATAGTGAGACTTCGCTGCTGTTCTGTGCTCACATTAGTGTGAAGGATGAACACCAAACCAAACCACTGAGTTCTGCTGGGAAAGAAAATCCAGAGCTGCTGTGTCACTGTGGCCTCTGCAGGAGTCAGCTGCCAAGAGCACAGAAATTCGGCTTTGCAGCCAGTCTTCAAAATAAATACACAGTGGAATTAATTTTCCCTTGACAGGAAACATGCTGCAGACTACAAATTGAAAAGCAAAGTTTCAAGGATCTTAAAAATTTTCATTTCAAACCATAGTTTAGTGTAGCTGTCATTGTATGAGAAAAGGATGTATTCAAAGTTTGATGCTTTCTAAAAGTCATTTTAATTACATTATTAAGTCTAAACCCTCCTATTTCCAGAGGATTCATAACTTTTCCTCTCTGACTCTTTAACAATTAAGTACAGCTCTGTACTGGCATAAATTAATTATGCTATTGCACATTAATGCTGTAGAAAAATGGAGCTGTTGACAATCAAAAGCTGAAGCTGTTGACAAGTTAAAAATTGCTGTGTTAATTTCAGATTAATTCAAAACAAATCCTGTTTACCAAATGGAAACTTAGGACATTGAGACAAAATAATATGGGCTCGAGGTTTTGTTTGTTTGTTCTCTGGGGTTTTTTTCCCAAAGAACAAACAATGGTAGTCTGAATAAGAAATGTTCTAAATAATGCCTAAATAAATATTCAAAGAAAACTTCCTTCAGCACTGGAGTCAAGAAATGTGCAAAACAAAGTGACTGAAGTTAAAATGTGGATATTTCTCTTCTTTGGTGTTTACTTTTGCCCTATTTCTCCACAAATTTTCAGGGTAGGTTTAAACTTCAGTGAACAAAAAGATAATCTAAACAAAGACTATAATTTTAATACTGCTAAATTATCCTGAGGAGCAGTGCTGAATGCAGTATCTTAACATCTCAGAGTTGTGGACTTCAAACAATACACTATCACAGTTCACCAGTTGTTTTTTTCATAATGCTGGTTTCTGAAAAAATTGCACAAACTATTGATGTTTGCCATCCCTAAATGAATGATCAGGATGAATTCTTGTAGAATGGTCACTGTGTATGATCTCATCCTCAATCTCTGTTTTCCTTTTCTATTGGTGAGTATGGCCATATTTCATAAGAGCACTAAGTAATTTGATTTCTTCTACAGTCTCTGACAGCATCAGGGGCATCAGGGGACTAGCTTGGCTTTCCTGCCAAGCTACACAGTTACAGAATGGGGAATTATGCACCAGGCCATGCTAGTTGGGTTATTTAGGGTGCTCAGTATGCTTCCTGAACTGTCGATCTGGCTGCAGTGTTAGACTGACAGGCATCTGCAGGGAGTTTCTCTGACTGGGGTATCTCCAGAGGGTTTTAAATGACAAGGTGTAGTCTGGCAGTCACTGCTGTGGTGCCCTTTGTGACAGGCTATAGATACACAGAACTGCTGTGGTGTCCTTTGTGACAGGCTATAGATACACAGATGGCTCTTAAGAAGGAATCCATTCCTATCAAGCAGCTTCACCATATTTTTCTGAAACTTGACCCTTGGACAAGGTAAGAATAACTTTAACCAACTTAACCTAACTATGGAGGACCAGGCATAAGCATATTCAGTCTCAAATATTCTGACTGTGATGACAGGTAAGATGAGGTCAGAGGAGAGGGCCCTACAAACTTGGGGCAGCATGTTCTGAGCCAACTTCCTGCTTCCCCTGGAGACTTCTGCTCAGTTGTTCCACCTCACCTCCCACTCCTCCCAACTCATTTTTCCTGGAAGGAAGGTTCAAAGTGCTTACCTGAAGGGATTGGCATGAAAAATCTATTTTACATAGGAGGCGTGCAGCAAGTTAATTAAAAAAGGAAGCAGATCAGGACCCTCTTTCTTTTACCCTTGCTTTTCATACCTGGGATGGGTCCTTTGTCTCACAGCCATGAGTTCTGGACCATGCATATGGTGGATCGACACGTGATCTAAGGACTGGTGATACTCTTTGTCTCCTTCCCTTGCTTTGCCTAAGCAAAGCAGAGCTATCATAGCTTACCCTGTACTTTATAATAAGGTTTGTTGTTGGAGTGGGGAGATTGTGAAAAGTGGTGTTGTGTCTTATAAGCCAGCACCTTCAGCTTGTGAGGCTTGTGAGCCTGCACCTTTAAGGTGTTTGTTGTAGGAACTGAGAATTTACTGAACTGTACTAAACACCATTAAGAATTTATTATCCTCCACTCTTGTGGAAGTCTATTGTAAAAATTTAAGTGTTTGTTTGCTCACACCCTTTGAGCCTAAATATCGGGCTGGTTGCCGAAGTTAAGGCACCTGTATAATTAAGCATAAAGTTCCCTGACATGTGGTCAGGTATCTTTGTTCAGCCTGGGGAGAATTGATAACAAACATCACGGCCCCTACAGGTGGTTTGTGACATTCAGTCAACTGAAAATTTCCTAAACCCTTGCACAATGCAGCCAGGGTGCAGGAGGCACTGAATGGCGAAGGTGCTTGGCCCTGAGAGTGCATTAATAACCACTCAAAAAGAGCAAATTATCTGAGGTTCATAGTACCACTCTGAGACTATTACAGCTTGGAGTATGTTGGTGCTCAGAATTTTATAAAAAATTTTTTTTCAATACAAATAAATCAATCCTCTGCTAAGGTCCTTTGAGAACAGCTATTGCAAAGAAGTTAGTCTTCCTGCAAGATATGAAAATTTAACAAAGCATTTCAGTGTCCTATGGGAGGTTGGTTCAGTCACCAGCCTGCTGAGAAAGCTTCTTTCTGTCTCTGCAGATCTGTGTTTGAACACCAAGAAAAAGGCTGGCCAGAGTGGCTCTCAGGTGATGTCTAGTTCACAGTGCCCAAGAACAACATGTGGCTGAACCCAGAAAACTGATTCCCTAGATGCGTAAAGAGTTCTTTCTACAGTTTGTTTAATACTGTGTTTTTCCTAACATCCTCTTAACACAGTATTCCCTAGACCTGGGTGTGCTGCTGTTTTGTCTGTGTGTCTAGCAAGAAACCATGCTCACAGCCTTTATTCAAATATTGTATGTATTTAGGCACTCTCTATTGTTGACCTTGATCTCAGGCTGGCTCTTTATTCTCAACATACAACCAGGCAGCTATAATTATTGCTTTATGTGCCTGATACATTTCATCTGAGATAATCTATTTCAGCTGGAGGCTGATTTGACAAAGGGAATCCAGACAAACAGACTTGTTTACACTGTCAGGATGGCAGCCTGTGGACTGCTTGACTTTTGTTTAGCAAAAAAAAAAAGTCACTCTGTGAAGTGGTTTACTAAACTAGTGCTGTCAAGATTCAGAAAGTTAGTCTTTTTCACTATTAAAGAAATGGGACATTTACAGCTTTTCCTTGTATAAGAGTAGCTCTCAGCATATTCTGTAAAAGGAGAACTTGCAACATCCATTAAAAATAATTGAAGCTGGGAAAAAAATCTGAACAGATAAAATGACTACTTTTACTTTCACAGAAAAAGGCCAACATGAACAGTGCAGCCAAAGGAAACCTTTTACACATAACTACAGAGTCTGGGGAAAGTGCCCTGCAGTTCAGTCAAATAAGCAGATTGCATGTATGAACATTTTTAGTTTGGAGCAACTACAGGTAGATTCTGTGCACCAAGTCAGCTTTCCCTAGGATTTTTATTACTGAGCTATATACTTTACAAATGTATAATATTGAATATTAGTTCAACTGCCATGCTGAGTCTTTGCTTTCAGATTATTTTACTTCAAATTTATTGCTATGTCTGTAAGCCAATTACCAATCAATAAATCTCTCTCAAACACTTCTTTGTCCCATGCATATGGCATTGCAGTCCAGTGGGCCATGGGCAATCTTTCTTGTTTCATACACATAATCTCACTCTACCTTTTAATGGACAATGTTGGATTTCTGTCAATTTGCTGTCTTGGAGAGCTACATGCTCCATAGGTCATGTAGTAGGCTTAAAGTGCAGCAGATTGTGATAAAGAAAAGCTTCATAAAGGTGTGGCCAGCAAAGCCCTGGAAGAAACTCTCCAAGAAGATTGTGGAGACTCAGTTGGAGATATTCAGGGACAGATCAACAGGGCTCTGTGAGGACAGTGGACCCCTCTGGGACCTCTTGAAGCTTGTTCCCCTCTGCTTGTTCAGTGATTTCCTAAGGCAAAACTACCTTGTGTTTATGCTGACTGAGGTTTATGACAGACGCAAGTGTGACATTCTCACATTTGCCATTGTTCTGCCTGTCCCAAGGGACAAGAGCTTCCTCTTACATCCTCCATAACCAGCCTCCAGGTAGTAGTTCAAGCCCCAAACACCAACTCCTCCCCATTCCTGGCTCTACTGTTCAAGCATTTTCCATCCACACCTGCCCTCAGGCACACCACGCTCTGTCTCTAGCAGCCTATTACTGTTCTTTCACCTTCCCAGCTTTGTACACCTCCTCCTAAATGCACCATGTTTCCCTGCAGGGGAGTGCCAGCCCCCATTTAGAGCCAGATCACCCTGCCAAGAAGGACTAAACCAGTTATTTAAACCAGTGCTGGTGGGTAGAGCCTGGCCCAAGGCTCCCAGTAGGCAGGCAGTGCACAAGCATCTCCACAATTTTGTATTTCAGGTGACATTTTTGTCCTTCATTCTGCTGCTTCTTATGGCAGTGTAAACTTCCAGGAGACTGTAGAAGGGGAAAAGAAAGCAGATGGACAAGGGACATAAAAGCACATCCCAGCTGAAAGTTGTTGTTTTTCTTCAACATTCCTGTGAATAGAGCATCCTTCCTGCAAGTCCATGTTGTCTTTTTATTTCCACTGGACATTTCTCTGAAAGATCTGGCTTGAAGGGGATTATTTTTTAATTGTTCATGGGATTTGTTTTCCTAATACTTTGCATTTTTATAGTCAGCATTATGAAAGGATCTTAAAGCACTTTCTAAATGATAAATAAAAGTTCTCAAAGACTGTATGATGTGGAAAACAAAATAATGAAGAAAGGAAAAGCAATTCACTTACCTCTAGCTGAACAGTTTGTCTTCCAAATACCCAAGAGGAGTACCCCAGCTTTCACTGCTTACTCTTGTACTTTACTGTCACATAAACTACAGTGGTTGTGAAACTGCAATCAAATATTATTGTCCAATAATTGCGTTGTATCATGGGGTGGAACCAAATATTCTTTTCTAGACTTTTCTCCCTTATTTAAAAACAAAAAACCCCAAAAATTTCTCACTCTTGTGCAATGTGTGCATAAATACATGTGTATATTGTAAATATAAAATAAAACCTAAGTTTTCTACTACTTCAGTGAGAATACAATGTCAAAAAATAGACTTTTCGAAAAAGGTTTCTGCAGGAAAAATGAACAGACCTGTATTTTACCTTACAGTAAAGGGGAAGAAGATTGGATTAAAATTCCAGCTGTGTGGTTGTAAACCTCTTTTTAGGATAAGAGCAAACATGTCAGATGATCAGTCTGTTCTAGCATATTAAAGTCCAGGACCTTTTGCTGTTCTTGTCTCTAGGGCACCCAAACCACTGGTCTTGCCCTTACCCAGCCAAGGCAGAGCTACCATTGCATACGAGCTAATTACTGTCATAAAGGGGGCACTTGTACATAATAGTTATTTAGAGCTGGGATAGAGAACAACATGCTGTATATAAATTAAATGGAAGCTCCAATAATCAAGCAATGGACAAAATTTGGGTGGTGTCTACTCTAAACAACATGAACCTGAGTGAAATCAGCAGGAGACACTGTGGCAAAGCCAAATATGAAACATCAGTTCAGTTGTTTGCTAGATGTTTTTGGCAGCAAATACAGTCAAGAGTCAGGTGTACTCCCAGGTATTTCTTCTCTTGCTCAGTGCATCAGCTTCACAAATGAAAATTATCCTTTTAACATATTTGAGAGGCTTAGGAAAGCTTAGAAGAAGAAACTAACCTGAGAACTGTTAGAGATGGATTTGGACTTCATTTGTATTTAACAAATTTGTAAAGAAAGCAGAGAATCAAACATACAGTTGTGCTTTAGGAAGAAAAGCAAAGCATCCACACTGCAGGAACGAACTAACAACTATGACACAGAGAAGCTAATTTTAGAAGAGTACATCAGGGTGGATTCAGTAGTGTACCTCTGCTGCATATCAGAAAGGTCCTTTGAGCACCAGGTCTCTGCTACTCAGCTGCTAGTGACAACTCTTCCAACACCTGTCTTTCTAGCTCTGCCCTGATGGCAACTTTTGAAGGATGCAAAAACTGCCCCAGCACCAAGGTAGTGCAGAAGACAGCTTGTCAGAGAGCACTGTCAGAAAAATCTTAGTCCTTAGTCCTTGATGATAATCCTCTGCAAAGGAAGGCCCTAAGCAGTGCCACAGTCTCCCTGCTATTAGACTCAGATCATCCAAGCAGTTCCTATCTCATACAGCTTCCTAAACTCTACTGGTGCTTTTAATCTTCTGACAGGTTGCACCAAAGTGGACAGCTTTCAACCTGCAGCCCAAGTAGGATTTTGTGGTGGTCACAGCACAGTGTGCAAGTCACAACACAGTGATGCCTAATGCCAGTACTATGTGTCATCAGCAGGGTACAGGGCTCCCACCTGCCAGCAGAGTCCTCGAAATGTTCTTTAGCTGGTTTCTTTACACTGAGAGACCTCTTTTGCCTAGCTGCCACTTCAGAGTCCATTGTATATTTGGAGGAACAAAATGCCATGTTGCTGCTGGCACGCACACATCCCTTGAGGGTTTTGTTCCTAGTAAAGCTCCTGATCAACAAACAGCAGCTTGTACACAAATTGCTGCAGCTGAAGGACTAAGCACTCCACTGACACTGGCAGGACCTGTTGCAAGCTCAGAAGCATAATCTGAAGCTGTCACAAATGTGACCCCATTGCAATTCCTTCTGCTGTTAATAAGGTTTATTCAACACCCTGAAAATGCACTCCTCTATGGTACTAAAAGATACTGCTTCATTAACTCAGATAAACTCCCATAAAATATATTAATCTTTTACAGTGTTTGTTATTAACATTGTATCATGATGAAATCCATGTTTGGCTAAGGGTGTGCAGTGTAAATACAAGGCAAAGATGCAGAACACCAATAGATGTAACTGCTAAAAATCTATTGGCAATGGTAAACTGCACTTACTTCTGAGAAACACAGCACAGGAGGCGTTGATTACGCTTACTTCTGAGAAACACAGCACAGGAGGCGTTGAATGTCTGATCACAAGAACCATGCACATTATGAGGATGTTTTCATTTTGTAAGAATCAAAGGGTTTCTCTTGTGCCATAATTAGGTAAAGGTCTGCCTCTCAGACATGCCTGTTAACCATACAGCAGAACAGATTCTCCACATGTATGAATTGCTGCAAGCCATCAGATCTGTGATCTGCTGCACATCACCTGTCATTAGCACTTCATGGGAGTTCATTAACAGGGTAATTTTATCTTGATACTGCAACAGCCATTGCTAAAATGTGTGCCAGAAACATGACTATTTATCTATAACTGTCCATTTTCTTTTAATTTTGTAGTAGAAAAATAAGGGTTTTCTTCAAAAACAGGTGGATGATTTGGTCCATGTATGACTTAGGATCAAACTGAAGGTGAAAGTGCTCGATAGTTACTGGCAATATAAGTAATTTTTAACATCTGCTGCCAATCTGACCTTCCTAGTAAGATGTACTCTATAAGAAGTAGAAGCAGAGGTAGCACAGAGTGAAATGAAATTAATGCAATCAGTCAAGCAAAAAAGGCAGATGTTGCATATGTTCCTGTCTTCTAGACTAATGTATGCAAGGGCCATAGATGTACAGAGGGTATTAATTCTACCGGCCAGAAAGAATCAGCACAACTTAAGAAATAATGTATATATTATATAGTCTAAAACATACCACTGGCTTCCAATACTGAGAGATCTACCTAGAAATATTTTGCTAAAATGGTATTTTCTCCTCAAAAAGAACTGACAACAAATCTGAACCTCAGCAAACAGTTTATGGCACTCTGATGTTGGATGAGGAGGCAGGAGCTCCAAGCTCTGCCACCACAGTGTGAACTTGGGCAAGTCCTTGTTTGACTTTTGTTCCCT
>NW_008684180.1:58068-58568 GCF_000695815.1 Acanthisitta chloris
TTGGGGACAGGTCTTTTTCTATGTAATACAAAGATAGGTTTATCAAAACAATCCCCTTTCCTCCCCACCTTCTCCCCTTCCTGTAATCCTACAAGCCTTTAGCTATTGTTTGTATCAAGATTTCTGTTTCCAGGGATTTTTCAGGCTCCTCTTAGGTTATTGCAGTGCCTCTTCCTTAGCTTTTCTGAAGGGAACAAAAATTTGAATATAAACTTTTTCTATGTAATACAAAGATAGGTTTATCAAAACAATCCCCTTTCCTCCCCACCTTCTCCCCTTCCTGTAATCCTACAAGCCTTTAGCTATTGTTTGTATCAAGATTTCTGTTTCCAGGGATTTTTCAGGCTCCTCTTAGGTTATTGCAGTGCCTCTTCCTTAGCTTTTCTGAAGGGAACAAAAATTTGAATATAAACTACTGAAAAAAACAGCCATGCAGGGATCTTTGATGAGATGGATTTGTGTGGATTTGTGATGGCAGAAAAATGCACCTGGAAGTGTAG
>NW_008684180.1:58585-63203 GCF_000695815.1 Acanthisitta chloris
ACCTAGAGGAGGTTTGCTTTAGCAGTGAGTAGTTCACCCTGCTGGAAAGATGAATCTTTATGAGGGTGTACACATGTATATATTTATCTCTCTTTTTTTATGCACTCACATAAAGATACTATTCTAGCAGCTGTTTCAAATAAAAAAGTCTCTGGAACTGACATGTTGGTAAAGAGCATTTGTAAAGAAAAGATCTTACTGCACTGTGGATCTGTGTCCTACAGAGAACACTTGCCTCAGTTACAGCACTTTTGGATTGCAAGGTAGAGAAAATAAGGTACCAAAATATATGTTGGTTTTGTGTTGTTGGTTTTTTTTAATGGAAGAACTGAGCCAAATGCTTTAGAACAAAATATAAGAATTGTGAAAACTGGAATCTTCAATTGGAAATTCTTGATCTTTACTGCAGAACAGTCTGGGGTTTAGTTCCCTGATGTGAACTTGTATTTACATGGGTTTTTTGTCCAAATAGTATTTTTAGCTCAGATGCAGCCCAAGTATAATGAAATAGCTTCACTGAAATTTTATAAAATCAATTTCTAAACCTTCTTGAACCTCAAATTTAGTCAAATCGAATTTGCTTTAAGATGCAGACCATACAACTTCTTAATGTGTTTTGCTAGGCAGGCAACAGTTTACATCAGACAAAGGTTTTTGTCCTATGCACATTTTCTGAGCTTCTGGCATTCCCTGGAGGTGTCTTTTTCCTCTCTTCTGGATTATTTGAAAGAAATGCAGATTGCTGTCCCACTGCTGAAGTTCTAATTGCACCCAGACTCCTCATGTACACAGACCAGAACTGGTGGAAGGGGATAGAAACCACCTCATTCTGCAGTGAGGCTGTTGACATCTTCAGCCTTTCTGAGCATAGAATCATCAAGATTGGAAGAGACCACTAAGATCATCAAGTCCAACTGTTAACCTGTCACTCTGCTGTAACCTCTAAACCATATCTTCCAGCACCAGATCCAGACACCTCTTAAACACTTCTAGGGATGGTGGTTCCACCACCTCCCTGGGCAACCTATTCCAGTGCCTGACCACCCTAACAGTCCACAGACTCTGGACTTTGAATTCATTTATCACATGATGACTTATGCTGGTTTGAGTGTTTATTTTTCAAAGGTTATGGCAGTGAATATTCTACAAACAAGCAGATCCTTTTTCTCATCATCTACTTTCAAATACCTGTCCAAGCTATGTCATGTGATGTAGATGCAATCACATTAAAAAGAGGCATTTTCTCTTGTATCACAAAATGTGAAATACAAGAAATACACTGTTATAACAGTGCAAATAATTTCAATGGGGTTACTCTAGAATTACCCTGGTTTAACTTGAAGCAGAAATGGGAACAGAAGCTGCCTTCCAATTATTGTCAGAAAATTCATGATGACGACTGAAATATGCAGAAAATTTTCACATAAGTGTGATGAGAAAAAATCCTGCCAACTTGTGCTGCATCTAAAAGTGTAAACATGTCATGGCAGAGAGACAAAACCGCCTTGATTAGCACAGGTCACCGCTTGTTTCTTTCAAATCATTTCATTTTTCAGAATCCTGTTATGCACATTCAACCCACTTTACTACTTCTGTGGGAACAGAGACAGATCCTACAGCTTTGCAAGAATTTATTTCTTTTTCAAAACTCTGGGTGTGGGTTGAGGTGGTGGTTTTAAGTTTCTCAGTATGCTGTTCTGACAAGGATGAATGATAAAGCAGGCTCTGATTCCAGAGGCATATTTTCAGCTGTGATGCATGTGGGGAATGAGGGACTGACCAAAAATCTTGGAGGTGGGAACAGAGACAGATCCTACAGCTTTGCAAGAATTTATTTCTTTTTCAAAACTCTGGGTGTGGGTTGAGGTGGTGGTTTTAAGTTTCTCAGTATGCTGTTCTGACAAGGATGAATGATAAAGCAGGCTCTGATTCCAGAGGCATATTTTCAGCTGTGATGCATGTGGGGAATGAGGGACTGACCAAAAATCTTGGAGTGGAGTATGTTCAAGCCATTTCAAAAGCTGTTTGTCATGATTTTGAAAGACCTGTCACACACAGCAGATGTGGATTTATTGCATAGATGCACCCTTCATTGCCTGGTAGAGTGCTGGTCTTGTGTCTGCCTTGCTCTATACACTCCCAGAGTATTAGAGCGACACTGATTTCTGCACAAGATCTTGGGTGAATTAAAACGCAGAAAAGAAATAAGTACCCACCAATTATAACTCTTAATTTACCCAAAGATTCACAAAAAGCTGGGTGAGAGAGAGAGAGACATCATGGCTTTGGGGTTACAAGCTAAGACCTATTTTCATTTCTCCCTGAGATACAGATGTGCTCAGCTAAAGCCTCATTTATTTTTGTCAAGTATTACAAATGTTCTTGCAAGTAGCAATGTATGAGTCCACAAGACATGAATATTTCACTAAGGAGTGGTAAAATCTGAAAGAGGTGTAATCATTGTCTTGGAAAAAAAGACAGTGACAGAGCTTCCTTTTGACCCAGCAAGAGGTAATTCAGTTCACTATCTTCTGAGCAGTGAAAATCCAGTAAAATCCATACCATCTTCTCCCAAACTCCACTGGAGCCAGAGGAAAGAATTCCTGTTGATTTTATCAGGTTGTGGGCCAGGAACTTCTGTTCTCAGACAAGAAGAGAGGTGATCAGGAAGAAATTTCTACCCAAATTTTGCTATTAATAACAGAACTTTAGAATAACATCACTGAAAATGATAAAGATTTTACTCGTGATAATAAAGTTACAAAATTGAGGAAAATTATTTATGGCAAAAATAAGTGTAGATTTCTTTTCCTATAATTTAGTCCATGATATTTTTGTTGTTACAATGAATTTCTGCATACAAATAAGATTTTTATTTTTGTTGGGAGTTAAATTATCTTTAGGGAAAATTTTCTTTCTGTTGTCTCACTGCTGCCTAACAATAAAACAAGTTGCATGATTTGTAATGAAAACTGTATGTCAAAGAGAATACAATGAAATAAAAAAAGATGAAAAAGAAAAGAAAGATAATTAAAAAAGAGAAAAAGAAACTGCTGTGAAGTGAAACACTATCCTCTCGGTGCTTTATCTCCAGCAGCTGGCTAGCTCTCATTATGGTTTTGCTTTATAGGCTGACATTCTAGGCAATCTCCCAAAACCCTAGGTGAGGCTGAAAGAGAGCAAGTTGACAAACAGTTCACAATTGCATATTTGTACCTATCTATAAATATGTTTGATATTTGCAGTGGTCACTGATTTCAAAGCAATGTTGCTCTATTAGAACATGAAGTTGAAAACAAGGATCCCTTTTGAGCCACCATAAAGGGCATATTATCATTCCTTTCAGAAATACATGCAATGGCTGATGGTACAAGCATTTTCATTAATGTAAGACCTTTAATAAACCTCTCTTAATAACAAGAAAACATGCACAGCACGTGGAATGCTCTTCTCTATGTCTCTAGCTTAAACATTTTTCCTCCTTTTGTCTCCTGCTTTCCCAGAGGTGTCTGCAGCAGTGTGAGGATTATGTCTGCTTCAGAACAACATGAAATCTTGACTAGAACAGCAGCCTGGAGGCAGATCCCAGCAATGCTGTCTTCTCTCTGAGAAGAAGACTGAAATATGTAGCAATTATAGTTAAAAATTGGCAAGAGAGTTGATAAAGCTGGCACATGAAATCTAAAGTAACATCATCTACTAACTTTCTAACAGTACAGTAAGTAGCACCACTGCCTACACCCTTGTGTTGGCATCCAAGTGAGGACCAGTCCCACCTGACAGGGCTTCCCTGGTTCATAGTTCCTAGTTATGCAAAAGGTTCCTTTCTGTGAAACAAACTACCAGAAGGATATCATATCAATTCCATTTACAGACAACAAAGAAAATGTGCTAATTCAAGAACATTCAAACTCTTCTTTGCAGAAGCTCTTACACTATTTAGAAGTCTGGATAATTAAAAAAACAATGCTCATATAATAAAAACAGGTAACTCAAACAAGGAAAAAGGAACCCAAAATCTCTCTAGTCCAGTCTTGTACATTGGACCACTTAGGTAGAAGCTTGTCCCCCTCACCTGCTGGTCCTCCAGGTTTGTAGCAATCTCTGGGTTTAGCTTTACCTCAGTTTCTTCTTTCATTTCAGGTGCAAAACTGCTTCTCTCTTCCTACTTTTTTTTTGTCACAGATCCTATAATATCTGACTTATACAATGTACAGCTTATAGATCAAGCAAAATCTAGTGAAAGGATGTGAAATACATGGCAAAATGACGTGAATTTAGATGAGAAGGGTTAAGAGTTTAATGAAGACTATTTAAAATGCAGAATAACGTGAAATTAGATGAGAAGGGTTAAGAGCTTAATGAAGACTATTTAAAATGCAGAATGAGAGCAATTCTTAGGTAATGAAGACATTGTCTGAATTCCAGTTCTTCCAGTTCTGGAGGTTCCTGAGGGACACAAGCAGCCTACAGAAGATGGAAGACCAAAATAAAATCAATTTTTTAGTAGAGGAACCATGACTGTATCCTCAAAACAGATTTATTTCCCTCAGAACAGATGATGAATACTGTTTCAGCCTTTCCTAGCTGTTTCCATAAAAAATCAGCATTTCCCTAC
>NW_008684180.1:63233-95641 GCF_000695815.1 Acanthisitta chloris
TAGCATCTAGATCTTTAAGGATAAAAAAGGGAGACTACCAAAATTGCTTTCAGGCTGTGTTTTCCACTGAAGTACATTGCTTGGCTTTATTCATCACCTTTTAGGTGCTTAGCTACAAAACCCACTCCCGGCACTACAATTTCTGCTTTCCACTCTTAAAACCCTACCCTGACCATCATTTTTTCTACACTATTTCCAGTCCTTCCTTTGAATCTTCATATTCCTAACTTTGTGACTCAAACACATCTCTTGTATGCCAGATCCAGGAAAGCTTCAGCTCATGTCTGTGAACTCATTGGCAGTGTTTTGTTTCATCTTCTTCAGGTTCTGAAGGGGAGTCTGGTGGCTCCTTGACCTGTGTGTAAGGTATACTCAGGCCTTCAACTGTTAAAAGGTGCAAACTACTACAAGCTCCAAGGCTGACATGAATTATTTAGGCTTTTTATTATACTTATGGATTGGCTGGTTTGTTTTTTTCATTCTTATTCAGTGCTACTGCACAAATATGTCTCTTGTTTCATTGCTGTTGTGATGATGAACAATTAATTGAGAGCAATTTGTTTGTCACTCACATTCATCCTAAATTACTGCTTGTTGTACTTCTTTCAGTATTTGTCTCCAAACAGATCAGTCTTCAAGGCAGGTAACTTGTCAACTCTCTGCCTAGAAGATGGAGAGAAAGAGCCCCAATAAAGGGGCCCATTATTTTCAACAAGGAATGAAAAGGGCAATTTTGTACTCTTGGACTGGAAATTCAAAGACCTTTATTTCAACAGGCTTTGGAAATTTATGCAAGTTATTTTAATAATTTTCTGCCTTATTTTCCCTAGCCAGGAAACAATCCCAACCAGATGTAATATCTCAGTCTACATTTTTCACTCTCTGGCCTATTTAGCAATGAAGCTTTCTGTGGCAAGGTTTTATTGTTTGCTTTGTGGGGAGGGGATGTTGCTGTTCATGTGCATATTAGATAAAATTTAATGAGGTCATAATCTTAGCTGGGCTAAATTGCAAACAACTCTTATGACTGGTAAATCTACTAGGCAAGTCCATTTTATTTAAGGAATCATTATATATGCCCAAATTAGACATTGAAGACGAAACAATTTTAAACATCTTTTCCAGAAAGAGAAATCTTAGCAAATTGAGAGCATACAATGTTTTTTTATTGTCCCCAATCCCCAGGATGTTTCTAAAGATTAGAGCTGTGTGAAATGCAGAAAATTATCAGTCAAATTCAAGCTGAAGTTTGCTGGTTTGGTTAAAATAGAATTAGTCACTGAACTAAAAATAGTATTTGCCAAAGCTGAATGGCTTAGCAAGGACAGTTTCCTGAAGCTGGTAAAGTATAATGAAGAGAACTGAGAGATGTAAATAAGAACTACTTTAAAAATTTGTGATCAGATGCCAGACAGCACAGCCAGGCAATTACATGGAGAGAATCTTCCATCAGTAAATAATTGTAAATATGAAATACAAAACTGCTTACCAAGGAAAGCACAATACTTTTTCCTAGAGTAGAATTAACATTAGTGTTGTTTCCTTCCCTAACCTTGAGTAACCTCCAAAATACACAGGCATTGCTGATAGAAACTTCTCTCTGTTATGCCATGTAGAATAAATCTCCTAGGGATCAAAATAATCGGTTGCTCCATGAGCTCCCATGTAAAAGGGATCTTCAGCATGAAACCTCTACCACCTTTATGAAACCTGGTGACCCTTCAGAGGACCAAGCTCAAACCTCAGCTAAGTTCAGTCTTAAACACATGACAGAAATGTAACCCTCCCTCAGGTCTTGGCTGGCAATCTGCTGTACTCTGCTGGGCCTTGTCAGTTAATGTCCTGTTGGAGGTTCTCTGCTTCTCCCCTGCTATTTCTCTAGCCCATTGGGTCACCCATCTCAATGGTATTCTACTGCACTAACTCCATTCTCTGGAAACATATGGTGCCAAGCACGGATTAGTAATGCTCTGACAGCTCTACCGTGAATCTTTTCTTCTTCTTTTTCAGACTCTGCACTGTCCAGAACTTCCTTGCAGCAACTTTACAGGTGTAAGAATTAGTGAGTAACTCTTGTCAGCCAGGCACCACTGGATACAACTGAACCTAAACCACCCTTTTTACAGCATTTTAATAAAAATTAAAAGAAACCCCCACCATTCCTACAAGTTTGGAGCACAGACATTTTTAACAGACATGCCATGAGATTTTCTAAGTAGAAAGATCCAGGCCTGTTCCATCAGCTTCTCTATTCAGCTTCCTGCAAGGAGATTATAAAACATTCCCGTTGTCCTGGCCTTTATCTTTCCGATGCTGTACGTGTTCAGAACCTCAGTCTACCAGGCTACAAAGCCAAGTAGCATCCAGAGCAAGATGCAGAAGGATGGTAATATTTATGGCTTATTAATAATCAGCAAAAGATGGCACCAAAGGTTCTTTGGCTGGTTAACACAACTTTAATTCCAACTTGGACGAAAGTTATTGCAGCTAAAAAAAGGTTAGTGCAGTGAGGAAAAGATAGTGTGTTTTTAGGGTATGACTAAAGAATGTGAAAGTAAATTTGTCTTTTTGGTAATGATGAAGGCCTTGAATTGGTCACACCTGGGTTTAAACATGCAGGTTCTGATGCTAAAGTCTTCAGCAAGTAGCAACGGATTTAGGCTGTGATTTTCAGTGCCTGTATACCATGGGGACTGGGTACTGCAGGTCTCATAGCAAGTCTATTATCTCATCCCCAAGATGATTTTTCATTAGGACTTTTATTAATTTAAATCAGGTACGTGCTGTGGAGGAAGCTTTTATAATCCCCCTGCTCTCATAAAGCTGGTTATATTACAATCTAAAGAGAGTGCTCAGTTTACAGCCTTGTCAACATGCTAACAAGCAAGATTTTACATTCTACAAGCTCCTTATTAAAGTGTTAAATTAATTAGCTTGCCCAGACACTAAAGGTCCAAGACTATCAGCTAATATGAATTTAATTTTGCTTGTGTTTCAAACATAGCTACACACATTCCCATGACAAACCTTTCAAGGTCAGGTCAATGGCTGCTGGGACTGGGTTTCTGTTTAGCATCTCTTCAGAAAAGTAGAATTCATCCTGCATCCCTTTGTCTGTCTGCTCAGTAGGAGGAAGACTTTTGGAAGAATGGATAAAACGTGGGCTAATTCAGCAGTGAACTATTTCTGCTACTGTTCTTAACAGATCATTAGTGGTATTTATTCTTCTCTTACTACACACCCTTTTTCTTTTTGATTTTTCAGCCCGTGTTCATCACTGTGAATAGCACTGCCATTTACATGCAAATGACAATTGCAAACAGAAACCCCCACCACCACTGGAGTCAATCTTTGCTGTTAAAAATACCATGAGTAAGTAATAATTTTCTTCAAAAAAAATTAGTATTCACAGTAGTCAGCAACTTTATTAATGTTTTATCCACTTCCATTCTTTTTATGCCATTGGAGAGAAAGTTTCCCACCTTTAATGAGTGAGAGGACTGATCTACATCTCCTATTCCTGCCTGGAATTTCAAAAGTTTGTCCTTGCTTCTGCTTTGCCCTTATCTATTGCTAGAATTTCTCCTGCATCCTCTGAAGCACAAGACACAGTAGTCAGCAACTTTATTAATGTTTTATCCACTTCCATTCTTTTTATGCCATTGGAGAGAAAGTTTCCCACCTTTAATGAGTGAGAGGACTGATCTACATCTCCTATTCCTGCCTGGAATTTCAAAAGTTTGTCCTTGCTTCTGCTTTGCCCTTATCTATTGCTAGAATTTCTCCTGCATCCTCTGAAGCACAAGATTGTTTGCAGTGCTGTTCTGGCTGTACCCTCCCACTCCTTTTCCCTCCCTTCCTCACCCACTTACTCCTCTGTTGTTAAGACCATAAAAACCCAGAGCTCAGCCTGAACCTTGCACTTGCAAACCAAGTCTGTTCATTAGCTTCACAGAAACACATATTTTGCACAATGCAGGGAAACCAAGCAGCCATACAGCCCAAATTTGGAATGAGACACAGCTGGATTATTGGCAGCTGGCAAATGGAGAAGCAAAGGATTATAGAAATGCAATCTATTCTGTTTGAAATAGAGGCATGAAATATTATAACCTCTTAGCATTAGCATCTGAAGCATCCATAGAGCTGAGAAAACCTATTGGAATCCTGCTCATTTAAAATATAATGGTGTTTCTCTGTATTGCAGATAATGTATAGATGGAGTGGAGTTAAATACATTATAGGATTCTAAACTGTAGACATTAGTGAAAACAGACACTAAAATCTAGAAGGGGGTATCATTTCCTAAATGAGGATAAGAGGTAATCAATCCACGTCTTTCTAAAATCTAATTATAAAGTCTAAATACTTTATGGATAAGAGATTCAGATAATGCCCAATCTGTTTAGCAACTGGAAACATACCTTAGGTGATAGCTTTACTAATGGGTTTTCAGCTGCACACGATAACCATTTGTGGCTGCAAAGTTCTAGAACTTTTTTTGTTTATTCAATGTTTGCTTATTCAAAAACAGAAATACTGGGGCAAGGAAGGTTTTCCTTGTATTTTTGTCCCATAGATTTTAAGCCATCTATGGTAACACATGAAAATTTCCTTCTTCATCTAAAAGGCAGGCAAATAAATAAGAAGACTTTTCCACCCTAACCATTTGTTCTTTACAAATATGCTGGGACAGGAAAACACTGTCTACTTGCTGACAAAGCCAGTTCTCTAAGCAGCTAAGATTTGGTATGAAAAGCTTGTTCCAGCCCTTTCTTACCGAGTCTTGAAATATTCTGCAGGGCCATCCTAAAGCCAGTTCTCTAAAAAGCTTGTTCCAGCCCTTTCTTACCAAGTCTTGAAATATTCTGCAGGGCCATCCCAGGAAAACACATGCATGTACTCCAAAAAATATGTGCAACAGCTCCAGGAGTACCAATGGCTTCTGCAGCCTCTTCCCTGGTCGCTGGCCTGTGGCTGCTCCAGGTTAGCATCATCAAATCTGCTCTACTCTCCCAGTTGGACAGAGCCATCATCAGCCCACTGGCTCCTGCTTGCCTTTCCCTGCAGAGCAGCCAGGCCTCACTGCTCTCTGACAATGCAATTTGCAGTTGCTTTTCTCTCAGATTTCTACACGATAGATGTGTTATAGAAATTAATTCATAATTTTTCTACATGTTTCTTGAATGCTCATAGCAGACACTTCAGGATTTGGTGTTACATATTTCTTAACACCTTTGAGTCAAAACCCTAGAGAAGTTGGGCAGCACAAAGCAATACAGATTTTTCAAGACTGATTCTCAGGGGGAACAACTAACTGGGCTTGGACTGCCTCAAATATCTTTGCTAAGATTATCATGAGTGTCTTAACAAGTGTCTGCCCAGAAGGATGTGCACTGGGCAGCATCTGTTAGTTGACACAGAAATGCCACGGATCTCTGCACTGTCAGAAGTGGGGAAAGTGTCCTCACAAAGTTATGGGAACAGAATTTGGTGATGGTTGAGTTTTTAACTTCTTGTAACCCATTATTTTTAAATACTTTCTAAGAGTTAATTAAATAATCAGTGAAGACATAAGAACTAGGATGAAAAGCAAAATGCAACTAAATGTTGAAATAACTGCCATGATGCATCTGAATTAGAAAGAATTTGTGTTGATTGTTACATTTGTTAGACAGGGTTCAAAAATAGATTTTCACTATATCAGAAAGAGAAAATTGCAGACTAAATGGTAGATATGCTTGGACAACTTTGGCTTGTGTAAGGAAATAAACACATTTGAACTTTGAATAATGAAAATCAAGGGGGCAAGAGCATGTGATTGAAAGATAACACTTGTTCAACGTATAATTTAGAGGTAGGCTACAAAAGCTTGGGAGCAACATAATTGCAACTGTAACATCAGGAAAAGAGGCTTAAGTTTAGAATGGTATTTTTTCAATTGAGAAAAGAAAAATCTTGCTTTTAAAGGAAGAATTAGTAACGAAACACTGTACAAGTAAAAAATAGAAACCAAGGTCATGTAAAATTCATACAGTCAGTGCATGTTAACAAAGATAACCATTCTTACACATTTTTCAAATCCATCTTTTTTGTCCTTCAATGTCAAATTAAGTATTTGTAGTGAGAATTACAAAAACTAAAATCCAGTTATGTCAACAGAGAGTCTATCAGCTTGGGTGCACTATGCTCTGTGATCAGGCTCTCTGCTTTCAGTAAGGGTTTGGTTTCTTTATGATGTTCTAAACATATCTTGACACTACTTTGGTGATATATATCCTCTAAGGTTAAGAAGGCTGTTTCGAATCTGCATGCAGTGCATATTCAAGTTCACTTTGGTGATATATATCCTTTAAGGTTAAGAAGGCTGTTTTGAATCTGCATGCAGTGCATATTCAAGTTGTGATTTTCTGAAGAGCTGGACTACTACACTTTATTGGCACAGGCATCTGCCCACCAGGAATTGCTGTAGGCACTGGCCTGACATTGTAGGTCACTTGACAGAGTGTTGTGGGCAAAAAGGGGAGAAAAGAACAGCTGCTATCAGAGTAGAATTTATAAGTGATCTGAAGGTATCTCTTTCCTCATTTCATCTGAGTTGATCCTTTTTATCAAAGATAGGTAAGATGTATTTTTTAAAGGCTTTGGCTTTTGGAGAGGGAAGAGTAACACAGTGACAGGATAGATGTTGGGAGATGTTATGTACTTTTCACTAGAGGCACTGTTTGAATAAAAACCAAAAAGGCTAGGCAAAAGACGGTTAGGAATGGTGGTAGTATATCTCACCATGTGCTGGGGCTGAGAGCAAGCTAGACAGCTCCTGCCATCTCAGCTGAAGTCCCTCATCCTTCCCAGCCTCTGATTCCCAACCAGCTTTCCATATAAGACAAATTCATTCAAGGCTTCTGCAGAAAATATTATTGTCCTTAATTAGAGCCATATAAGTCACCATCAGTGTTGCAAAGAGCTGCCCAGGAGAAAGAGAAAGGAAGAAGAGGCAAATGAGCTCTGTGCAGCCTGGCTGCATAGGGTAATGCACAACTCTCCTTATTCTTCCTGGTTACAAGGAGTAACTTGCAGATGTTTAGCTGCTTTCCTCTCTTCCCCCTTCCCTTGTCTAATGAGCAGTCTAGTCATTAAGCCATTGGGTAACACTAAGATTTAAATTTTCGGGAAAATATTTGTTCCATTTTATCAGCCCACAGAAAAGTAAGAAGATTTGATGTACAAAAAAAAAGGAAAAGTAATTGATGTTTTATCTAGGGATAATTATCTGTCTTTCATGTTGCTTCTTCCCACACAGAAGCTCAGGTGCAAATGCTGTTTTACTTTTCAATTATATTTCTTCTGGAAGACCTGTTGCTTTTGAAAATGTGGAACAGAATCTACACAGTAGGTCTAATAAAAAAGGGTCTATTAATCATAATCAGAAATTGCGATCAACTCTACTACAGGTATAATCTCTCTCTCAAAATATGATAAAAGATAGGATCAATCATCTAATATGCTAGTCATTGCAGGTTTTTTTCTTCTTATGCACATCCTCTTAACTGGATATGCTGAGTATAACAGAAAAAAACCCATATATTTATTTGAGAGAAAAAAATATAATACTTATTTGATGGAAATGACAGTAAAGAAATCTGACTTAGTTTTGTTTTTCTCTTTAGCTTTTGTCACATTTTAGCCTTATGCCAATATACAGAATGCTTCAGTAAGACTTGCAGACCTCTGACACTGGAGATGAAAATGTGATTTTGTCCTCCTTTTAGTTAAAACCATTGCTATACATAGATGAGTTCTGTTCAATCCTGTCTTTTCAGCCATCTTAGTTATCTAATGTGTCTGATAATATCTTGATTTGAAGATGTTGAGAAAAACTTGGAAAGTGTTACCTGTGTGTCAGGGACCTTTAAGAAATGTTTGTTTGGACATTGTCTGGCTTCGATGACTTGGTGAAGGAGACTGAAAAGCAGAGACCCCTGGACCCTTTGCCTCAAGCCTTATTGATTCACAAGGTGTCTCCAGCAGCCAAGATAAGGAAGCACTATTGTCCACCACCCAAATCCTCCAGCTAACAGATAAGGACCAACATTCCTGGATAACAAGGCACCACCGTCTACCACCTATACCGTCTGGCTGCAGAGCCATCTGCCAGATAGTGATGGACATCCCCTCCAGCTGCCTAGACCACGAGGCACCACTGTCCACCATTGTCCAGGACTGACATCAGAGGCTGGGAATTGGTCAACTCCAGGGAAACTGACCAGTCAGTGCCCAACAGAGCCCTATAAACTGGACCAGTGTCCAGAGCAGAGCACACACTCACCACAGAAGAAAGGACAACTATGGATGTTCAGAATGCTGCTGAGGCTATGGTGGTGACTATCTCTGCTGCATCATCCCAAATCTTGCTTGCTTCCTCCCTTTTCTATTTCTAACTTTCCTATCGCCCCTTCTCTCCCCCCTGAGTAACCAATAATAAAGTCTCACTCTCTAATGGTATTTTGACCTCGTTTGTGTCTTAATTCACATTGGGGGAATCGAATGAACACTCTTGAGTCTTATCAGACCTGGACACTGAGGAAATTAAATTAATTTCAAAGGCCTCATAAGTAAAGAGGCTGGACAAATTTGTGTAGTATAATTTTCTTCAGTTAATCAAAAAGAAGAGTTCATGGAAGTTTCATAGGATTCCAATGAAAAAAATTTGTTGCTGAACTAGCTTCTAGGATAAGGTAGATACTACAGAATTTTCTTTCTTGCCTCTTGTAAAATGTCCAAGGACAGTGGGAAAAAATGAGTTGATATTAAGCATACAAGTACAGCAATTAATAGACAGTTATGATCTCTGTTCAGGATTTTTTTCCTTAATTAATATGTACAAAACACTAAATTTGTAAAACAGTATTAACAGATGAAAGCTATTCCTTTCTTGCATTGCCCTTCTGGATCTACTCACTGACAGATGGCCTTACTGTCAGTATTAAGGCTGATTTTTATTTTTCTCTTCAGGTGTGCTGATGAATATTAGAGGCCTTATAAAAAGAATGAGCATGTAGGTAAAATGCAGTACAGTTTGTATCAATTGCCTGAAAGCCTTGATTAAAATTTTAGAATTTTTGAAGAATGGTCATTGCTCCAAATTGGAAAGAGCAAGAGTAATGTTCTAGGCATTGTCTCATAGTACTTCATACAGCCATGTAATTAGATCTATACATGCTTTAAGCTTTACAGTAAGCTATTTTGCAACTGGCAGATCATTCTATAAATACAAGGGGTTTCAGCACAAACCTTTACAAAGAAAAGGATGAGGCAGCACCTGCAATTACCTTCCCAAAATCTTTCCCTTGGAATTCTGTGGTTTGTTTTGTGGTGGCTTTCTTTTCTTTTCTTTTCTTTTCTTTTCTTTTCTTTTCTTTTCTTTTCTTTTCTTTTCTTTTCTTTTCTTTTCTTTTCTTTTCTTTTCTTTTCTTTTCTTTTCTTTTCTTTTCCTTTCTTTTCTTTTCTTTTCTTTTCTTTTCATCTGTGTTATTTAAGCAAATATTTATGGAATATCCAAACAAATTACAAAGAAAACTTTGAGTCAAATTTCACCTCCCTATAGCTGTGAATATGAGAGCACAGGTCAAGCACAAGCAGACTTTCAAGACGCCTCAATCCAGCTCTTTCAGGGTTAGCAGCCAACATGAGTCCTCAGGCACTGACTTTATCAGTGAAGGAGAGAGTTATGAAGGAAAAGCAGCATTTTGCCTCATGTAATGTGATTATGTTACCTCCACCAAAGGTGCCAGATGACATCTTTACACTTGGGGTAATAGATTTTCTTTCTTAACAGCCCTGCAATTGAAATGGGCAGAATGGATTGTTATCTCTAGTTTGCAGTTGGGTGCCAATGTAGGGAGAAGCGAAATTTGACTAAGAAGCCTCTAGTAAAACCAGAGCAGAACTATTTCAATGTGCAGCAGAGTCCAGTTTCCTCTGGTACCCTACTACTCTGCTCCAATAAGGCAATCAACATGACAGCATCACTATTTTTAAACCCACACACTTCTTAAACTGACACTGCTTCTGTTTACTTAAGCACTGCCAAGAAATCTGTTCTTACCCCTTACCTTACACTCCCGTCCATATGGGGACTCATACGGTTGACATGTGATGGTTATAAAGATTAACTTATCAAATTGCATCCAAGAAGCAATACTAGGGGGGGCCTTCAAAGTATCCTCTTCCCTTCCAAGGGTATTCAGATACTCAGACCTGTCCAATTAATGTGTCTCAGTGTGAACTCTCGAGCACAAGGCTGACACCTGAGAGACACACTTTTTCCTCATAGCAGTCAAAACTTGAAGTATTTAACATTACATGTTAGAAAACCAGTACCTTTGACTTCAAAATTGACACTACCTGTCTATTGATTTGAGTGGAGTGCAGCTACACAATTTCTTATGAAATCAATACTTCTTATACCATCACCTGTTGTGTTTTTGTGCAAACCATGTCTTAGAAATTCCTTAACCTATAGCCCTACTCAGCAATTCATCTTCTGTATGATAAATGCATGGGTAACTTTGACACGTTTCTTCTATTTTGACATTTTTTCTAGTGTTCCAGTGGTACTTGTAAATTTAAGTACGGGAAAACTCTTCCAAATCAATAAATACTATCAAAATAGGTGTAAAACCCCTTAACTCATCCACTGTCCAGGATATACAGAAATAATCCAGGGAACTAATGAGACCATCAGGACAGAAACCTTAAATTGAAAAGGCAGAAAAAAAGATCTGTTAATTGGAATCAAAGGCATAACACCTTCTTTTTCTCTTAGTCTGTACTTAGCTATTCTTAGATGCAGCCAGGTTGATTCCCTGTCTCTGAGCTCTCATCTGTTTTAGTAAGGCAGTAAATGTCTCTTCATGAGTGAATCCACTAAAATTTAACTAAATATAAAGAATTATACTCAGCAGAGAGGGTAGAATATGTTGTGGTATATGTGTGGTTATAATTATACACATAGGATTTTCTCATGGTTAGTGAAAACGAACATTAAAGATTAATGTTGGCATCCCAAAGACATTTTGTTTCATGCGTATGTGAGTTTTTATAAAGTCTCATTATGTCTTTATCCAGGCAGAAGTGCAATGAATTATTCTTTCATGCTGATTCACCTTCTTCCTGCCTCCAGCCTCCTCTCTCTGTGCATGATACAGTCACAGACAAGTCTGCAAGGTCAGATAATATAAAACTACAGAAAATATTAAATATATAACATGTATTAAATATTTAGCCAACATCTGTCTTCAATGCCAGAAGCAGGTTGCCCCTCTGCACACTCTCTGTAGGCAATCTGCAGACAAACTGCTCAGAGCAACTGAGTCTTTCTGAAGTCTTCCAAAATCTTGCTCACCAGTTCCAGGAGAAAGAGCAGTAAACTCATTTAAATATCCTACAGCTGGGTGTTCAAGTTAACCTGCATGGCTTTGCCCTGGAAATTCTACCAGTCTATTTCCAAGACTCAGCTGAGAAGTGTGGCCATGAGATGGCAGGTCCTTCATGAGCTATGGCTGTTTACACATTTATAGCATTTCTCAGCAAATAGTTGAAGAGAGCTTGCATGCACCCACTGGTTCAGCACATGGTATCATGCTGTCCAGGGATGCCCAAACCTTGTGCTAGGAGGTGACCTGAGATAGGGCTGTACAAAGCAGCCACTGACAGTGCAGATGTAACCTTCCTTCCCCCTTTACAGGTCATATGTTTGTATGTTCACGAGAACTTCATTGCCCAAGCCTGCTGCAAAGTGAGCAGGGCATTACAGCTAATTATTTTCTCCCCAAACCAGCTCTTGCAGACAGAATTTTTGTCAAGGAAGGAAGTTCTTTGGTTGCAAACTGGAGGAGCCAGCAACTAGCCTGCTTCCTGTGCACAGGGGAATGGACATAGCCAAGACAGATTCACAGAGTTGCTCCTGCCTCCTGGCTTCAGTTTCACCAGTGAGAAATGAAATAATACCACTTAAGAACAGACCAATAAATTTTTACATATAGCTACAACTATCCTGACAAAACTACAGGGTTATGCTATGAAATCAACACATTTCATTCTTATTTTGAGCCACATCACTTTGCCATCCCCTCCTAACATAGTTCTCATTTAAGCTTTCAGAAACCACAGTGGTTCTTCTGCTTAAGTCTTCCTCAAAGCTCATACTATCTGTGTACTGCAGTTGCAGTTCATGGGATCTGTCTGCATAGAAATTGAATGACTATACCTAGCTATTAAGAATTTTTTTTAAACATATTTCCTTCCTCATTTTCTTTAGGGCATCCTAGTTTTCAACTTGGTGACATTAGAGAAGGGTCTACAGAGAGACTGTCAGGATACTTTGGAGATGGCAAAATATGATGAACAATGCGATGATGGAAATTACCAATGCCTTGGGAACATCAGCAACATAAGATAGTCTCCTTAATATAACATAACTTTGCAAAAAAACACAAATCTTAAAATAGTTTTAAAGGATTCTTGTACTGGAAATTTGAAGCTCAGAGCAAAGTTCAGTGTCTTTAGACATTAACAGAAACAGGGTGATTCATTAAGTTTAATTACCCACCTTTAGTTAAGAAAAGATATCTCATTTGTGGGCTAGCCCCTCCCTCAGGTATTTCAGAGGAACTTTCAACTTCATACTGATGCTGTTCTCAAATTCATGAGACTACAAGTGAAGGTTGCATGTACAAGAAAACCTTTTGAGGTTTCCTGGCAGAGGTGAGATTTCAGAGTTAGTGACAAGTATCTCTGTGCTGTTATTTGCATCCACTTGGTTGTGAAGAGTTGGGGAAAAGAAAGAACTACAGCCTGATGGCATACATAAGCCTTCTGTATCCAAAAAAGCAAAGAGGGGAGAAGATGCCTATCACAGGAAATAGTATTCAGCCCAGTTCTCCTGGTAGTCCTGCAAAGTTTGAATGCTACTCACCTGTTACATTTTTCTTTGAAAGTGTACTAATACTGGTCTGCACTCCTAAAATTAAATGTATGCCCATCAGGGCATCAGTGATGACTTTGTGGTTTATTTGGACAGCTAAAATAGTTGGACTAAAAGAAACCTAAAGCTCATACATTCAAAAATTCAGTACACAAACTTAAGAATTTATTGAATATCCAAGTAAACAGGCTTCATGAACCTCATGGAAGGCAGTGGTGATGAAAACATCAGTGAATTGAGTGACAAGTGGGTAAGTTAGTTTGTAACGGCTGGAGAGAATCAGACATCAATATGTTTTAGTTGCACATTACTGACTGTCAGCTATTTGTTTTGTGATTGTGATGTTTCAGTTGCTGCTGACAACTGCTTGTTGCTCAAAATCACATAGAAGTCTTTAAATAAAATATGATATAGCAATTTTTTCAAATAATTCCATCTTTCTCTAGTAATAAATTTATTCATAGTTATATAGATCACTGCATTTTTCTTGACAATATAAGAAGCCCATTTTAGCATTGACCTATTTGCCCCTTTTAGCTATTTTTTTCTCTTTTAGGAGGAGTTTAAGATTAGCAGAATTATCTTAACACATAATATTCAGCTATAAAATATTTTCTCTTTTACTTTCTCTGTCCTACGTTTCCTGTGGAAACAATATCTTCTGAACTGCTTGAATAATTAGATGGCTGTGTAATGCAACATGGCAACACAATGCCTGATTAGCAGGGTCTATTTTTAAATCTGCTTCCCTCTTTACATTTTTGTCCTATAAAGCTGCACAGCGTGAGGTCTGGGGATGCCTCCTCCTATTCCATTTAACCAGGAGGCAGCAGGTCCTGAGCTCCCATGCCCTAACAGACTAAAAAAGTTGGCAGCAGGTATAACAAGCAGTGCCTCAAAATCAAACAGTGGTTATCAAGAAAAACGGGTGCTTTTTTTACAGCAACATCTCCATTGCCACTGCTCCTCTGCCCTATTTCTGAGCCCTGCCTTCCCTGGGGTCACTGCAGGGGATCAGGCTGCAGACTAGCAAAGAGTGGAGCTGCTTTTATCACATCTCAGTATCTGAGATATCTATGATCACCAATAAGTTCAATAGCACAGAAATAAAATGAGAATTGCAAGGGTTAGCCCTCTTACTACATAATGTGGGAACTGGTGTAAATCAGATGTAACGTGTTCCTGCCTGTCTCACTCCAAGGGAATTTATAACACCCTCAAGTTCCAATATAAAAAGCACATAGCTGCAGGGAGACATGTCAACTTCCCTTGCATGGGCTGTCATTCCCTTGGAAACATAATAATTAAGATGTCTGGTGTAACTGCTTCTGCCAGAAATATTTTTAGATTTCAACCCATTTCAAGAAGCTCAGAATGTAAGGAGAAAATTATTATATGCTGAATGACATACTGAGGAAAGTATTCCTACTGTCAGGAGAAACACCTGAACAGATACTTAGGTAAAATTCCATGCCAATAATGTGAAAATTATCTTTTCCAGAAAATATATAAATGACCACAAAATAAAATAAAAAATAATAAGAATAGTAAAGATGAGTATTAACTTTACAAAGAACAGGCTGAAACAGAATCAAAATGGTTGTTAGTGATATAAGATATCTCCATCTGCTTAGATAGATAGTTTCACAAGGCTGAAGGTGCAGGTGTAATCCACCAGCTGCCTCTCCAGTGACCTATGTATTGGCCAATGGATGTGGGTTCCTAGAGCTGATGAGTAGCTCCAGAGAATGTGTTCTCACAGCTGCAGAGACAGAGGCTCTTACCTGCCTGAGAACAGACCACAAGAGATGAAACATGCAGTGAGACAGTTGCACAATATTTAGTGTGCTGCTAGGCTGTCAGAAATAGTTAATTCCCATGTAACATTAATCAATGAAATAAGATTCAATTAAACAAGCTGTAACCAGGATTAACAAGTGACATTACTTTGCCTGTTAGCAAAGGAAGATTTTTCTGCCCAGTTAAACATTCATCACGTAGGTTTCCATCTGTGAAGCTATTTAAAGGGAGATGTCTGCTTGTGTTGTGCTCCTAGGCTTTTCTCTGTAAATATCACCTCTGAAAGGTTGCTAAATTATAAAGGCCAATATTCTAACATACATTAAAAGCCAAAGAAGAACTCTGACTGCTCAGTATGGAGGGAAGACCTGTCAGCTGCAAGTGCACATTTGTGAAGCTGATGAGAGAAAGCATTGAGCAAGCAAGGATCTTGCAGGAATGACACAGTATTTGAATCAATGAGACTGCATTTTATGAACTGCTTTGTGCCATTACTCATGGGGTAATATCCCACCAAGTGGGTGAGTAGGGCTGCAACCTGGAGTAGCCAAATAAACAAGTGTGTCCATTATTACATAGCAGAATAGGGGGGAAAAAATCTAATCTTTCCAGAAAAGTGGACACTGAACTCTAACTGAGACTAAGTACGCAGCACTAAGTGGAGCAAAATGATTATTTTGTATGCCTTGCAAAGGCAGTCACATTTACGTACATTTTCTTGCAAGAACATTATATTGTTAACTCAGGTTTGCCTGATAATTGTGCTTTTTTTACCTGCAAAATTGGTTCCCAGTTACTTTCCAGCTTATATTGTTGCAGGTAATTGTTTCATAAGACTTCTGTCTAGCACTGTCTTTGTACTGCACGCTGCTTGGTCACTTCCCTACCTCAGCAACCTAGCACTGTCTTTATTGTACTGCACACTGCTTGGTCACTTCCCTACCTCAGCAAAGGCTCTGAATCTGAATTGTATTGTCTGTTGTGTTACAGCCCATGTACAAATTTGATAAATATGTTCCATATTCTGCTACCCAAGCCACTAATGAGAATTTCAAGGTATTTTGAGATCTGTTGAACCTCATTTTGTGCATCTTTCCATCTTGACAGCAAACCTCAATGATTATCTCATTCTGGAATTCCAAATACTTTTGCACAGAGCCTACACTTTTTCCTGTTTTATTTATGTTTCTGTATTTTGTGTATAAGAATGTCATCTGAGACAACACCAAAACCTTTAGCAGGTTTCTGACATCTATTTCTTCTCCTTTTTCTAATGAGTTATGATTCTGTCTTGCAAAGAAGTTAAGTAGGTCTCAAATGTCTTTTTTTTGATAAATGAATATGAGTTCTTATCTTATTCTTGTCTTCTGGATGCTAACAAATATTTTGTCGAACCATGAATTTCAGCATATTTCCAGGAAAGATAGGTCAATCAGGTTAACCTTTATGCTTTAGCTCATTCTTCTTCTCCCTTATGAAAAATAGTGCCCTTTTTTCTTTTCTTTTGTTTTCCACTTTTTTAGTGGAAGATTTGCCTTTGCATCCTGTCCCTGCTTTTCAAGTAGTTATTTCAAGTTTCAAGTGGTTATCTTGAATTTACCAATACTTTGCTTTCATTCAGTATCCTAAAGGATTTTTCTATGAAGAAATATTTATTTTGCAATGATTATAGGCCTTACTGATGATAAAAGTAGCATAAATTTCTCTAAATTAATTTTTAAAACTAAAGAGATTATTTTAATCTTTGCAAGCATTGTGAATCACTGATTTTTAAAGATTTTTTTCTTTTTTTTTTTTAATGGGTTGTCCTCAGTTAAATATTCACAAGATAGGTAATAGGATACAAGCACCAGGCATATAAGTGTTTTGTTTCCTTTGATTGAAGCAGAAATGAGCTCATGACCCCCATCACAATTTAACTTTGGTATAGCCACATCATAACTCCATGGACACAGCTCATGCATTTTACAGCTCTCAGGAAGGCCAAAAGCATAATAGTCTTAAGAAGGACAGCAGTTGTCCACTGTTTAAGGAGATACTTTGAGGAAGATTAACACAAAATACATGTGGGTAGGTGTTGCTGCTGTCCATGCTTGTGGTGTGTTTCTGTCTTGTAACTGTGTCTTGGTGGCTTTGCAAATACTGAAAATCTAGCAAAGAAAATATCCTACCTCAGAGTAGACCACATTCATGCCAAAATATGGAATAACTGTGACAATCTCTTATGAGTTGGTCTTCACTAAAACCAGACACTTGAAAGAAAGGACATTCGGGTGCTGGAGCATGTCCAGAGAAGGACAATGATTCCAGTGAAGGTTCTGGAACACAAATCATATCAGGAGCAGCTGAGGGAGCTGGGGATGTTTAGCCTGGAGAAGAAGGGGCTCAAGGGTGACCTCATTGTGTTTCACAACTACCTGAAAGGAGACTGTAGCCAGTCAAGGTATTGAAAATTGTAGCCAGTAGGTCAGTCTCTTCTCCCAGGTAACAAACAACAGGACAAGAGCACATAGTCTTAAACTGCACCAGGGGAAGTTTGAGTTTAGTTTCTTTAAGGGTGATTAGACATTGGAACAGACTGACCAGAAAGGTCATGGTGGTGTTTAAGGAAGACTGGACGTGGTACTTAGTGCTGTGGTCTACCTGATGTGGTGGTGTTAGGTCATAGGTTGGACTCAGTGATCTCAGAGATCTTTTCCAGCCTTAATGATTCTGTGAGTCTACATGATTGTGTAATACACGTAAGAAAATTAACACCATTTATAGGCTGGTATGAAGAAATGCTTAGGAAAGAGAATACTAGATAAGTTTGATATCTTCCACTTAGTTGATCCTGAAAATATGCATGTTAGGACAATCAGAGAACTGACTGATTCAATCTCAGAATCATTAGCAGTTATCATAAGGAGCTTGTGCAAAACAATATTTGTATCTCAAATATTTATGTCATGAGACATATCTGTAGATAATGCAGAATATCAATTTTCTTTATTAAGGATCCAAATGTTTTTTGCCCCGTCAGAAGAAAATCTTGCAGAAGAGAGTGATTTGCATGCACAGACTACTGAAATATGCCCTAGCTTTTAGACTGTTGACCTTGAAGTCTGGATCAGCCCTCACAGGGCTGCCGAGACCTATAGAATTGCAACCAGACACAAAGATCCACCTAGACAAGTCCTAATTATAAGTAACCTGAAATGCTTCTAAAAATTGGAGACCTTCAGATGAGATGAGGGTATAAGCTTTCTCCTACAATCTGGGTTGCAAAGAGCTCTCCATCTTGCAAGACATAAGAAGAAAAAATTTCATTAAGTAGATACCAAATTTTATTAGATTAATATAATGTTATGTACCTTCTCCAGTCATGGATCTCCATAATTAAAGCATCATTTTGAAGTGACTGATGCATTTAGTTTACTTTTGTCCTCAATTTCTCCATCCACAGAATGCTGGTTTTTTTTTATTTAACCTTCTGCACCCTCATCTGCCTTTATATGATTATTTCAACCAAAAAATACAATTCTCTGAGTTGTCCATAAATAAATATTTTGTTGGCTCTATTTTGCAGCTGCCACAAGCTATTGAGCAACAGAGATTAATCCTGTAGATATACTAATTCCATCTTCAACTGTCTTCCAATTAATATGTTCAGCTTTAACTACTGAAAGGAATTCCCCAGACTTTGCAATTTAAAACTAAATATGCACTAAATTGTATTTATCTAAATCTTAATTGTAACCATATAAACTGGCACATGCCAGTTCTCAAGCTCGCTTAGTTTGTTGGTGATCTGACCTTGTCACTTCATGTCCAAAAAAATTTAGCAATTCCCACAGTATCCTATATTTTTTCCCCTATGAATCTGCCTAGCTATGTCAGAGATTCTCAGTCCTGTGAATAATGAATGAATAATTTAAGATTCAATTTCTTAATCTGTTGCATTCATTCATTTTACAATGACTTTGATGAGAAATGAAGGCACTAACCATCTTGCAGGAATGAACATATCAGCTGTGATTTTTTTTTTAAAGACTGGTTCTCAAAAAAAAAACCAACCTAGATAGAATTCAAAGTCGTAATTGCTACTGAAAGCCATGGGCATACAGATATTAATTAAAGCCCCTTTCTTCCTAACCCCAGCAGAATAAGCCTGTAGTTGCAGTTTAACTCAAACCCAGTGAGTTTCACATAGTGAAATTTAACTTGCACCACCTCAGCAATAAAACACCAAGGTATGCAGGACAACATCAGCCCTATAAACATTTTTCCACTCATTTCCACTCCTTGAGGAAATGAACATGTTGCAAAACATATTTTAGAAATCTCCTGTATATAGCTGTTAGAATTCTCCAGCTTTATTTGAAACAATCACCTGTATAATATCTTCAACTACAGAGGCACTTCTTTGTTCTACTGTCTTGATGATTAGAGTAATTTTAATATAATGCATGGGATTTTTATATGTCATTAATAGTTAATATTTCAAGGATAAAATCTCTTAGAATATCTTGTATTAATTCTGTTCTTTGGAGTTTCACATAGAATCTAAAAGAAGACAATTAGAGACATTAAGATGCATAAATGCTGTAGATGAGACTCATTGGAATTCAACATTTTTTAATTCTTTAATTAAAACAGTGTCTGTTTATTAAGAAGTTTATTTTATTTCCTACCTTTGTCTATACAGACCTGAATTTAGGTAAGAAAAGTCAGAAAGAGCAAAATGTTTGTGATGGGAGAAAATAGATAGCCAAAATGAATTTGAAAGATAAAGGAGTGGGTGATTCTAACCCATGATACAGAAATAGTAAGTCCAGTTTCCTGTAGCTTACAAGTGTAAACGTATTTCTAAAAAGCAGTATGATGTATGAAATTCCCTCTTATACACACAACTAATGGATATCTAAGTTTCAGTAGATATCACACAATCTCTTCATATATTTGAAGGCGAAAAAGAATAAGGATCAAGAGCTACTTACTTGAAAACTTTGCCAATAGCAAATATTCGAACAAGACAAAAAAAACCCAAACAGCCATGGTTCCATGAAAGCCACCTATTGCTCTCCATGTAACAGCCTGTAATCACACTGATGCTAAGCTGGAGAGCCAAAGAGCAACTGGCACTGTAGAAAGAATATTTTTCCATCGTAAGTGCTAAAAGCTGAAGGAAGGACTGGCTGGTACATTATTACGTCTGTGACAGGACTGGATTTCTTCTGGGAGATGACACAAGCTAAAACAGCCTTTAGGGTACCCAAACAGTTCTTCTCCCCAGAAAATTATAGACAACACTGAGACCCTCCCTCACACAGGGCTATAAGCCCAGTATTTACTGATACTGCTGACATTTTCTCACTAATGGATAACTGGGTGACTGTCTTTACTGCTCCTGAACCTGACTTGGGTTTAGAAAATATATATGGCAAGTTAATGAGACTGTGGTGTTTGCTTCCAGTCATATTCTGAATGTACTGTGCTTCCACCTATCAAAAAAACATCACATTTATTTATCTTTTTATTTATTTCCAAAATGTCCCTTACTACAGATAAATATTATCTAAAAGTGGTAGGTCCTTCCTTGTACTAAACAGGAAATCATTCTGATGAGTAAGGAGAGCATTTAGCAATGGATACTAGATTATGCAGAATCACTTAAGCAAGAAAAGTATAGTGACTGTGGACTATCTTTGCAGAAGTAAAGAATTGTCCACACACACCTGACAAGTCTCAGAAACTTTTCAATTATCTGCTTGAGTCTGGTCCTCTTCTAAGAGCAAGAGTTAAGCAAGCAATGTGAGCATTATCCAACTCATAGGTGAAGCAGATTTTTATCTGCTAGAGCAGTGATTTGCAGTCTCTTGTTCAGGGGCTTTTGGATAGACATGAAGTACTGTGTGGTCTGATGAAGGTAACTAGAAAAATGAGGCTCACTGTGTGACTGTTCACTCAACTCCTGCTTACATTTTGGCTAAGCCAGCTCATGCTAAAGCCTGATGTGCCATTAGGTCAAAGGCAGAGCCAGGTAGGCAGGACAGCTGGCTGGGAAGAGCTAAAGGGCCTTTATGCATCCATGATCACCTGCAAATTGCTGTCTCCTACAGCCACCATCTTTTGTTTGGTGATTTCCTCAGAATCCACTAACTCATGGAAATGTTTTAGTCCAAACTTCCAAGCTGAAATGTATAAAACATCAGCTTACCAAAAAGCTTCTGAAGGGAGTCCAACAGCAGCGGGACTGCTGAAGCTTCCATGCTTCCCATAGCTTCTGAAGGGAGTCCAATAGCAGCAGGACTGCTGAAGCTTCCATGCTTCCCATCCCAAAGGGGGTGCCCACACCATGACAGAGGAAGACTGATGAGCAGCCTCACCATTGGCTAGGTAACCAGCTCTTTGCTTTTGATCAAAGGTGGATGATATTAAGAGCCATGAGTTATAAGTTATGAAATCTTGAGACTTGAATTAACATTAACATAATAGACTAGCCTGGACAAAAGGGGATTGAGGCCCTGTTTGTCATATTTGTTTTTTTCAATTCTTAATGAGCTCATGAAAAAAAAGTTTAAATCACAGAGTACATTGTCTTGTAAAACTGAGAGATTCAAATGTGTGCTGTCAGATCTCAACTTCTTATATAGGGTTCCTTACAGGAACTGCAAAAAAAATTGGAACCTAAAAACTGAAAAAAAAAAAAGGTGAACACTACTGGTCTAAGACATCCTTCTCTTCCAACAAACAGCAGATCTTGAGCTTTGCTGAACAAATTTCTGAGCGGTTTTCTTGTCACAGTGATTTACTACAGTGTTTAGAGTGAGCAAACATTCATTGTTACACAAGTTTCATCTAATTAACCTAACACACATACCATTTGCTAAACCAGCCTTCCAAAAAATTAATAGGCTTTCAACTTAGTCTTGGCATTTGTGTCCAAATAAGATCCATCCCCTCAATGACATTTCCCTAAAATTTAAGAAAAGCATTCTTCTTACAAGTTCCATAGATCAAGTAACTTAGCTCCTTCTCACATTAAAAAAAAATGCTATAATTAGCACGTGTATTCATACACCTGATAGCCCAGAGTTCTCCATAACTGTTTTGAAACATCATCTTAGGAAAAGAAATGAATCTGCCAGAAATGCTTGCCAAAAATAAAGCACTTGAAAACAATAATATGCCATGTTTCAAATTGCTTAACCCAATCTTTCAAAGTGCCTGAGAGACAAAAGTCCCAAGGAAAAGGTGGTTTATTTCCATCATCCACTGTTCCCAGTATTAACTACACCAACAGTGAAATAAATGAGGCACCACCATACTGGTGGACAAATGCACATGCTATCACACCCAAAAAAAGAATGCAGAATCTGTACTTGTACCTAGTCCTAGCATATATGCTCAAAGCAGAAAAAACCACCAAATTTTGCAGTGATGGACTTGCATCACTGTACCTCTTTTAGTATCCATTTCTCAGAACAATTGACAGGTAGTATAGATTTCAGGCCAAAAAATTGTCTCACAAATTACTTTTCATAAAGAAAATTAAAATATTGAATTTGCCTGAAATCTTATATTTTTCCTCATATGTATATTTAAAAGTAGGAAGGAAAGGAATTTCTATAAGGATAACAACATACATATCTTTATTGATGTAATAGCAATATCTTTGAGTTGCTAGAATGAAAAATAACAGCACTTTCAAGGGTTTAGCCAAAATGATACCTTCAATTATATGTAAAGTATGTAGTACATTCATTCCTGCCAAACTTTGCAGGGAGGCATTGTTAAAAAAGTCCTACCAGTATTTTGAGTAAGCTAATTCATCTCTCTGAGCACAAAGCACTGTAATGTTAATGCTTTTTCCAGCTCAGTTTAAGATGTCCCAAGTGATAAGACTTTCACCATTTCTCCTTGAGAGTTTATTCTAACAGGTCTTGCTGCTGCAACATCATGCTTTTCAAGCAACCTATACTCTAACTCTCTAAGTTATGCAAATTTGTATTTGCTCAGCTAAAGCATGGTCACAGAAAGTACAGACGCTTATTTGCATTTCAGAGCTAATAAAAAATAATGAAGTTCCAATTGAAATTAATTTAACTTAGTCCCTCTGATAATTCCAAAGGAAATAAGAGGGGAAAGGGTGTTTTGCTCCTATTAAAAGCAGTTAATGATAGATAGATAGATAGATAGATAGATAGATAGAAGATAGATAGATAGATAGATAGATAGATAGATAGATAGATAGATAGATAGATAGATAGATAGATAGATAGATAGATAGATAGATAGATAGATAGATAGATAGATGATAGATGTGTCATTCATAAGAGAAAATCAGAAGTCTCTGCTACATGACTATATCATTAAAGGCAATAGTTTAAAATATGAGATAAACTGCTGTGAGAAAAGCAGATGCATTGTCAATATATCTTTAAAAGTCTTCTTAGCAGTTTTTCCATCAGTGTTTTAGACTGTCCTACTTGGATCGATCTCTCCCACCTTCAGAACTGTCTTGCTGATAGATTTCATTACTTAAATTCAACAATGGGGTAACAATTTGTCTGTTTTGAGCAGATGGATTTACCAGAATGTATATTTTCATCATAGCAGTAAACAGAAACACTAAAAAGGCAAGTGCTAGGCACATGTTGGTTTTGCATAATTAATTTTTTGCTTTATTTTTCTGGATAATTTGGAAAATGAATATAAGTATTCTCAAGTACAAGGAAAGAGCTGGAATAAACCTACTTACTCAGAACTAATTGGGATTCAAGTTAATAATTACTGGCTTTGTCAAATAGATCTATTCTGATTATTTTGCCTTATTAGTCTTGTCATTCCTTTTAAATTTTAACACTGTGTTTAAATCAACCTGTCTTTAGTAATTTGCATGAGCTACACAATTACATAGGTAGCAATTAGAGTGGCTTAGGCATCAAATGTAACTCCTGATAGAACTGTGAATGTGTATATTCATTCATTAGGTGATTATCATTGATAGTATTTTGACAAATAGACACATTATTTAAGGGATTTCTTTCTATAGAATGATTACTACTTTTAAAGGTATACTTACAATAAGATCTATAGACATTCATGTCTTCTTTACTAAGAAAAATATGTGTATGGAAAAATTAGCTCAGTTATGTGACATAAATTGTCAAATTTTCTGATCTTCATATGAATTGTTTACACAATATATACTCCGTTGTGTACACAGCACATATATTTTCCTCCATGACATCATTATGTGGGATTTTCTCTTTTCGATGTAATACCTAGTTCACTGTCTAAAAGTATACCTATAAGCAGGGACTTTCAAATTCTTGTCTTCCATAAATATTTCTGGAACCTCTGGTGCAGCATAGATTAATATATGGCAGACATTTGACCAAGATGATATATTCAGCTTGTTTCAAATCAGCGACAGCCAAGAGCTCTCAGCTCTGCCCTCCCACTGCTTCGGTTTGCCCCTCGTGGCTGCCAAAGGAAACACCCCTCACCTACAACAGATACAGCATGCACAGGTTACTCTTGTAGTTAAAGTCTTGTTTAATATCTAATTTTAGCCAGAACACAACCTAATTTTCATTCAGCAAGTGAAAAAAGAAATAGCAGAAGTGTGTTGGAGCAGCAAAGATCACATAACAGTTGACCACTCGAGGTAATTTTTTGCAGTCCATAGTGAACTGGCTCAGCAATGCATTTCTTGTATCAAAGTTGAGCCATACTGCAGTTGCAATGTGAACCTATGTAGACTAATTTTGACTAGCTTCCCCTTGTGCATATGGCCTTCACTCACTCACAGAAGTAAAAGATCTGGCCCCAGAGTTCAATCATCTACTTTGAGACGAAGAGGATGAAAATAAATTAACGTGTTTTTGAGACAAGCTTACGTTCTTTACTGAATCAAAGATAAGTAGCCACATACAGGCATTATAATTTAAGAGACAGGAATATAAATTAGTCACTGAAATATGTGGATACCTGCTCATTCAAAGCTCATGTACCTGTGAGGTTCTCCAGTTGTTTACTTGAATATCCAGCAGCTGTTCTAAACACTTACAAAGAGCAGAGCTTGTCTTGCCTCAACTGGGGTTGCAGTTTGCACTCAGCTTGGGCCCAGCAGAACAGTGGAGTTGCAAATTTGGAGCAGTTTTCCTTGTAACTCAGATTGTAGTTGAACAACCCTTTTTCTTTTCTCCATAAACTGGTAACACTCCCTTGAGCAATTCCAATAAAATCACACACCATACAAAACTCCCCATCTCCAGTCACCAAAGGGCATGTAACCAGATGTTTATCAAGCACATAGGCAAGTGAAATCTATTCCCATTTTCACAATTTAGATGTACTTTATGTAGTGTTTTACAGCACTAGCTTAATTTAAAATAACCAGCTACTCCTACATTAGAAAAATGGCCGGTATTTTATAGAAAATCTATAGAATTTCCATGTTGATAGATCAATAATTACTGAGTAGAATGAAGTACAAAAGGCAAGATTATATGACAGCTTAATTTGTAGACAAAGAATGCTGGTTTGTATTACTAATAAACATTTTTAGACTAAGGGTAGTATTAATGAGAAACTTATCGATTAATTCAAACTTCTTTAGTTTTTCTCTAATCCATATTGAACTGAATTTAAAACTCACTGACTTGTCTATAAATATTTTGCATAGGACAGCAATATGCTGATCTGTAAAATATGTGGACTTTTCTGCATTGAATGTTGCTTTTCATTTTGCTTGTGTGTAGAATGTATGGGTGTACAAATTTTTTAAATTGCTATATTTTTATTAATGCTTAGATTTGTAATAGCTTAATTTTTTTGGTGCTGGCCATTTCACAGAGGATATAATTCTTCAAGCTGCTATCCATAACAATTAAACAGTAACAACAACAACAAAAAAATCCATTGCAACAAAGAAAACAGTAAATTTACCATCATCTAAGAGACAAGCACCTCTTCAGCTCAACACTAAGAATGACTGTGCCAGCTGCAATACTAGTGACAATCCAGTGGAGACAGAATTATGATAAATTGAAAAAGGATATATCCAAAACAGGTGAACAAAAAGGGTTTTGTTTTGTTCTGTTTGGTTTTTTAAATTAAAAACATAAATCTAGAACACTAGCCAGAGTACTGCGAATTGAATTCATACGAGGTCGCAAGAACCAACAACATGATTTATATTATCAAAATGCACCATTTAAAATTTACAAACATATGGAAAAATGTTCTCCTAAAAATCAAACCACTCAGTTCACACTAAATCTGATGCCAGCACACAGCCCATGGGTTTCACAGTACCAAACCAATCTGGTTTTCTGGCAGTGTGCAAGAACAGGGCACCAACGTGCCTTGTGTGTGAATCAGTATGTTCCATAAATAGGCTAGTGGCTTCAATTTATGATTTTCCTCTCCACTCCCCCACCACTATCATCAAGAAAAATTGGAATACTGCGGGCACAGGGCCACAAACACATTTCAGTTCAGAAATTTATTTCTGCAAACAAAGAGTACAAGTGTGCATATTTATTTTCCTTCGATTTGTGTGATGTAGTTAGCACTAAATCAGTCTTCAGTTGCATCCTTGGTCACTGAAGTCTGCATGCTTGTGCAGAGGTAAAGCTGAGTACTGTTTGTTGTTTGCTCATTCTGGGATATATTGTTTACTTGTTTGCCTGTAAATAAAAATTCTTAGATGTTGCTTACTCTTCCAGCCACACTTCTTTTCTGGTACACCACTTCAAATACAATATACTGTAAAATGCACAACTAATATTTCTAAGTGCAAAAAGAAAAAATTGATGTGGGAAACAGCTCTTCAGTACCCTCAGTGCGACCATAAAGGTATAAAAATGCATATTTACAAAAGGCTTAAAAATTTTCAGATTATTCCAGCACTGGTACTAATAGCTACATCATCTTGGCATTCAGGAGAAACATTTTAAAAGAAAGAAATAAAAAAGAAGTGTTCACGCTGCTTTGATTTTCACAATTCCTGGTTATAGCTAAGTGCCTGTGCACAGCACAAGGGCTACAGATAGGTAGAGCTAAGCACAGTGCCCTACAGTGCTGCTGAGGAGTTTGTGTCCATACATGAGCATTTTCTGATGAGGGACAACTAACTACTCAGCATGGACCAGATGATCTCATGGACTGAATGCCTACCTGTCCATCAGCAGTTGGACACAAGTAGAGGTAAGTCCATGATGTCTAATGGAGGACATTAGGCATGACTCAGTCTGTTCTGGTCCAAATAAAATCCAGTTTGTGTACATCACAGGGCAAAGTGTAGTGAGTGGCAACAACTGGAAGATTTCCTCCCAAAGCACACTTCTGATCTGAAATACAATGCTAATGTATGTTTGCAAATACATATATAGCTACCAGAGTAACACCTAAACCAACTAAATCTCAACTTCTTAACATCTATATCCACAGTACACCATGACATCTATTGAGACATAAGTTTGGAAGTTTCTAAAACTTCATGTCAGAGATGTCAGCGAATAAAACAGAATCGTCTAAGACCTCTTTGGAGAGCAAAGGCAGATTTGTCTGTGAGAAGTAGGGTCTAGTTTTCCTATTCTGCAGCTCACCCAAGAGCTTAAATCTTACAGTGGAATCAGCAAGAATCAGCGTGAATGCTTTCTCCAATCACACTGGCAGCTGCTCAGCTTGAGTCAGCAGCAGCATGTTGAATCTATAACTTCACCAGATCAGAAAGATAATACAGAAGTAATGCAAATATGTTCCTATCAAACCCTCTGTTCACACAATATGCACCTGATAAAAATTTAGAGTCAAAAGGAGTCAGGAGAGTGAAGTAGTAAATTTCCTTAGCATGTGTTCTGATGGAGATGGAGTAATGGTTCACAGATGGGAGCTGCTGGAGTTCTCAATCAGCTTGGTGCAGTTATGGGAATAATCACTATGGACAGGAGTGTTTCAGGAGAAGAGAGTTCCGGATTAACAAATTGACTGTGAATCATTCAGGGATAGGGCATGAAATTATATTAGGCCACGGCAACAAAGGACTGCCAATTATTTAGGAAAAAGTCAACCGAGACAAACTGCTGTAGCATTCATTAAACTAATGATGGGAAGCACTATGAATTGCAGTTTGAGGATAGTACCTTGAGGTCAGAATGCAATTTGATGCAGCTCTGGTTTGATCTCTCTACTGAGAACTATGACACTGTTTAAAAATTAAATTTTATAAAGATCTGAAGTAGAAGATGTGACTGCCCTTCCTTCAGAGAACAAAATGGAGAAAACACATGAAAAGTGCCCCTATGTGGTAAGAATGTTGTAACCTGAAGGACTGCATTTGGATTTGATATTAATATACTTGAGGGAGAGAAGATGAAAAAGGGATGAAGAGGGTAAAAAGAAAAATAAAATAGAAGAATGAAGAAAAAAAAAGAAAGTAAAGTTCAATGCCAACAACCTCTAAAACAGCAAGAGCCAAAATGGATAACTGCAAATGGCCTATTTCTAGACACTACAGTAACAGTCACTCCCGGACAGAAGATAAAGAAATTAAGACACGTTTGTGGCACTACAACAGATGAGGTAAACCCTGGCAGAACTGACCTGCATTTGCATCTGTCCCACATCAGAAGCACAGAAATACCCTCAACCTCTTCAACCTGACAATGGTCCAATGCTCTCAAGGGCCAGCCTGAATCTCCTTGAAGGCTTGATGTTTCCACTTTTGAAGGAATCAGCATGTTCCCATCTCATTTTAGATTGCTAGGAAAATGCCTTTAAAATCTATCCAGATCACAGGCCATATCCTTTTCAGTAAGCAGTTCCCGCTGTATGTTCAGCCTGCTCCGAAACTGGAGATATTTCATATTCCTGTTTTCACCCAGTCTCTCTGCAACCATTCTTCAGCATCCCTCCACTGAAGAGTGAGGATTTCTCAGACCCACCAACTGATCTTCTCCATTACACTCTCTCTTACTGTTGGGAACCAAATGAAAATTAAATTATTTTGCTAATAAGTCCTTTGCTAGCCTGAATAATTAAGGAGTGACTTTTTAATCAATGAGACAATGAGACAATAATCAATGAGACAATAACTTCTAGAAAGAGGGCAGGGATGAGCTGTGAGCCATGCTGAAGACGGGTGTCCCTCTCCATCTTCCACAGCTGACAGGAGCCTGAAAGAGTTCATCTGCTCAACAGCTTTATATGATATCCTGGCTAAAATCCAGGCATGGGCAGAAGGACTTCCAAAATCAAAACAATGGTGATATTATTAACAATTCTTTGTCTTATTGCCAAGTTTAAAAAGCAAATTATCAAGTCAGAATCGTAAAATATATGTATTAGGTTCATTTAAATTCTGGCATCTAGTATTCAAAAGCTGGGGAGGAGAACCTTACTGCCAAACACCCTGTAAGAGCAATTACAACCCTGGAAACCTGCGTCACATGCCATATTTTCACAGAAACACAGAATGATTTTTAAGGTTGAAATGGACACAGTGGACCATCTGGTCTCACCTCCCTGCTCAAGCCGGGTCATCATAGAGCACATGGCATAGGATTGCATATCTCCAGTGAGTCAGAATTCACAAGCTCTCTGGGGAATCTGTTCCAGTGTGCAGTGACTCACACAGTAAAGAATTTCTTCCTCATGTTCAGGTGGAACTTTCTGTGCATCTGGATCTACCCATTGCCTCTTGTCCTGTTGGTTGGCAACACTGAGAATAGCCTGGCTCTATCTTCATGATGTCCTCCCTTTAGACACTTGTGTAGGTTAATGGTGTCCCCTCTCAGTCATCTCTTCTCAAGTCTAAACAGGCCCAGCTTCCTCAGCCTTTCCTTGTAAGAGAGATGCTCCACTCCCTTAATCAACCTTGTGGCTCTCAAGTCTAAACAGGCCCAGCTTCCTCAGCCTTTCCTTGTAAGATAAGAGAGATACTCCCTTAATCAACCTTGTGGCCCTCTGCTAGACGTACTCCAGGAGCTCTATGTCCCTCTTGTACTAAGGAGCCCAGAACTGAACACACTACTCCTGATGTGACCTCATCATGGTTGAGGAGAGAGGCAGGACCACCTCCCTCGACCCGCTGGCAATGCTCTTCCTAATCCACCCCAGGATTCCATTGGTCTTCTTGGCCACAAGAGCACACTATTAGTTCATGGACACTTTGTTGCCCACCAGGACCCCCAGGTCCATCCCTGCAGAGCTGCTTTCCAGCAGGTCAATGCCCAGCCTGTACTGGTGCTTGGGGTTATTCCTCCCCAGGTGCAGGACCCTGCACTTAACCTCATTGAATTTTAGACCATTCCTCTATGCCCACATTGAATTTTAGACCGTTCCTCTATGCCCATCTCAAGCCTGTCAAGGTCCCTCTGAGGGGCACAGCCTTCTGGGGTATCAGCCACTCCTCCCAGTTTTTTATCATCAGTGAACTTGTTGAGGAGGGACCTATCCCCTCATCCAAGTCATTGATGAACAAGTTAAACTATACTGAGCCCAGTATGGAGAACACCACCAGTGACAGGCCTCCAACTAGTAAATACTGGAGAACACTACTAGTGACAGGCCTCCAACTAGATACTGTGCCACTGATTATGATCCTCTGAGATCTGCCATTCAGCCAGTTCTCAATCCACCTCACTGTCTGCTCATCCAATCCACACTTTTTGAGCTTGCCTATGAAGATGCTGTGAGAAACTGTGTCAAAAGCCCTGCTGAATTTGAGTAAGATAATATCCACTGCTCTCCCTTTATCCATGCCTGCAACAAAAGCCTTGCTGAATTTGAGTAAGATAATATCGACTGCTCTCCCTTTATCCATGCCTGCAACTGTTTACTCAGTAATTTTCTAATACCAGAAACCAGACATGAGTGACACAACAAGATCCAATAACAAGGTCAGAATTTGGTCTAGACAAAATTAGACAAAGAATGTGAAGAATTTTACCCAATGCTAAGACTATAAACAGTGGAACAAAAATGGCAGAAAAGGAAACAGGCTTAGAAATGAAAAGGTGCATTTCCTGTGGATTACTGTCATTCTGAAAAACAAACAGAAATAAAATTGAAGAAAACATATGTTAATTCCAACCAAAATTATGTTCTTGTTATTGATTGTTCTTGTTATAGCAACTTCTATTTTACAGCTTATGCTGTCCAAGAGATCAGACCAGGCAATCATAGTAGTCCATTTTTGATTTTAAAATCTTTAAACCCACAGGATAAGAAAATTAGCACACCTGGGCAACCCTAGAGCAGGAGTTTGCTGAAACATTATGCACGTCAGCTCTGAAATCAACAGGCCTGCTGTTTAACAATCAGCTGTAGCACTGGGATTCCAGACATGAGGGTTTTTCATTCAGCGCCATGTGGCAATCACTTCTGATTTTCTAAAAGTAACAAAGCTGTTATTATTTCAGACAAGAGAGAAGGAGACAAGATAATTAATTTTTACAACTACTGCAAAAGCAAAGCAACCCTCCTGGATTCAGCTGAGTGTCAAAAAAAAGCACCAGGACGTTGCATGTCTCAAACTTCTGTTGAGGTACAGAAGTTGAGCCAGTTTAACAGAAATAGATATATGTGCTTTATCTATTATGCATACATAACTATTTGAAGCTTTAACATTAAACCAGTAGATCCACTCTAAATAATATTTATTATGCACTCAAGCACTGCTTAAAGAATATTTCTGCAAAGGAAATACCGTCACAAACAATTAAAGTCTTCTGAAGCTGTAAGCAACTACAAATTGTCAGAAATACAGAATAAAGAGTGGAGTTTCCATGATGGATCATAACATCCATCAGTCAAGTCTGGTGTTCTGCCTCTGTCCTCTACTGCATATCTCACAGGATGAAAGTCCTTCAATACACCTGCTATGTTGTAGACTTTTTTTAACAAAAACATAGAAAGAAACATTCCCCTCAGAAGCTTAAAATAAGAAACCAGTCTTGAAAAATGAGATTTGAATACTTCTGTTTCAGCCTGAAAAACAATAAAATGTCATCACAAGATTATTCACACACATTGTCAATTCAGAAACCATTTTGGACCAATTTTCACTACTGATGTATGTTTATTATCTCCACATGTTATGGTAGTTTTAGATTAGAATTGAGTTTGTGCCTTAAACCTTTAATTTTCTCCTTCATGAGCTCACAGTAATAATTTGACCATGCTTTAAATTATTCAGTTATAATTTGCAAGTAAGTTGCGTTTTCTGTGCATCCGCTGGTATCAGTGAAAGATTAAAATAAAGTGTGTTGTGCTGCAGCTGAAATATGCTTCGCTGTGTTTGGACGGAGCTGCTTGAAAGAGCACAAAATAGTATTAAAAATGAATATAACTGCTAGCTATTGATTGACAGGATCAGTATTGCAGAAAAAAAATTACTAAATTGGATCGTGCTCCAAAAAGAAATGAAGGGAGGAAATCAACACTTTCCAGATGAGGACAAACTGAGAACAAAAGAAAGATGCTCATGCTTTCCAGAAAACATGATTTTTTATAAACACTGAAAAGTAAAGCAAAACAAAACACACAGCACAATTATTTGACCATATCCCCTTAAATGCCCAAGGTACTGCTACAACTTGGATTATGATCTCAAATATTCCTG
>NW_008684180.1:95656-111543 GCF_000695815.1 Acanthisitta chloris
GGGTTTTCAGTCCTCAATCATTCATTGGAGGGGAGAGCTGCTGCAAACGCAGGGAGAGGATTGAAAGTCTGGGGGTTGAATACATGTTTTATTTCTTTGCATTTTCAGTAGTCAAAACCGAAAACTCCTCATCCATCACTTTGATAGAAGTCCAGAGGGCATCCCTTTATTCTATTCAGAACATGATCTGATGAGTTCAGATCCTTATTTATGTTCTTTCAATGCTCAAATGTTACATTTTCTTGGCCATTATCTGAGCATTACTATTTATTATTAGTCCACAATGGAGATCCTATTGTAATGAACTGTGATACACTGACATATTTCATGTTTGCTGGTTATATTAGATTTATTGCAATTACTCTTGAAAGGGATAGTGTAATTTACTGAAATCTCATTGTGGGAAAGGGAACTCCTGCAGGAGGCTCTCACTGAATTTTCTATGAGGCTGCACTAAGAGCTTCTGTTCCAAGAGCTTGAATGATTGCCAGTCAGTCTAAGACTCATGCTTTACATAATAGAAAATTTTAATTAAAAAATGAGCAATAAGTTCATGATAGATTCGTTTCATATCAATAGAAAGAGCACGCAGTTCTAGCCATGGGTTACAATGAAATTTCGAGAAAGAAAATGGAAAAAAGGCTTTAAAATAAAACCTTTCTTATGAAATAAGGCAGTCTATTGAAATGCTTGGTTTCCAAAGAGGTGCTCTGCTTTGAGAGGGTCAGCTGGTTATTGGATATCTCAGTGGGAGCTTCTGAGTTCCTCAATGTAAGATCCAGCCTGAAACCTCAAACAAAGGAAATGGCAGTGGCAACACCAGGATGCAGAAGAGTTCATGTGTTTGCAGTCTGCTCAAGAATTGTGAGCATGTCTCTCCCCAAAGACCTGGTGCTTGAGTGCTGCCCTGTGGATCACACACCATAATTATTGCCAGTGTGCTCCCAGCACAGTTTTCAGGCAAGATCCAGGAACAGTTGGTTGAAGTCTGTAAGAGATTGCTCCCAAAAGGCAGTGTAGAAGAAGGCAGCCTGTTTTGGTGGCCAGAGCTTAGTTCTGTGACCACCAGTCATGAATGATACTTGCCCCCAGAGCTAGAGGGGATCATTTCCCATTTGAGTTAACTGATAGAGGCTGTTGTCTGTAAGAGCTACTAAAGCCCAGTTACTCCAGTCTCTGGCAGTGCATCACATGAAACTCCCCCACTGGAGAAGCTTGCATGTGGCTCACTCTTCAGCCCTTAACAATATACATTCCTGAACTGGGCCCTGCCCCTGCCTAGGCAGCACCTAGACAAGGCCACGTGTTATGTGAATATGCCGACACATACTCTCAACAGACTGCCCCTTTTCCCAGGCTAAGCTTTGGGATAAATATTGTAAGATTTAATGTCATTAAAAAAGGTGTTTGGAAATTAAAAAATGCTTTCAATCAAAATGATCATACAGACATGCAATGGTGTAGAGGCAGTTTTTTTCATTCATTATGGTTATCTTATTGATTTTGTTGATATTGCACTTGGGATGAATTTGGTTGCTTCTTCCTAAAAAAACCATTTGAAGTCTTATTGATAGTAATCAAGTGAGCATCTCATTATATTATCCCCTAGTTTCTTAACAATAGGAGGGAATAACCACCAGGGAAGAAGGAAAAAGCTAATCCATAAATTTCTCATTAGCCAAGAAAGAAACATTTGCTTGAATAATGGAATATGTTTAGCATCACAGCCTGCAGTTAATCATGTTTACTTACCCTTACTTTTCCAATATTCCCAGAATGATACTGCATAGATTTTAGCACAACATTATCAGCTATCAATATGCAAACTGAACTGTTCAAAAGTACATCTAAAGATGCACATTTTTAAAGCAATGAGAGAGTAAATATTCAAAGCAATGTATTCAGAGCAATAATAAAAACAAATTTGCATATAGCACCATTATTCTATTTAAGGATTAATAATAAGCAGAACTTAGAAATCAAGCTAAAGTGAATGATTCACGGCAAATAATTTACCCAATTAGTTTACTCTATTTTTTTGCTTGGAAGTGTGGCCTACTTATTTTTTTATCCACTCATCATTTGAAAATTTTTGTTTATATAGATTATTAGATTTACCAAAATCCGAGTTCTGTCCATCATTTCTACTGTTTTATAAACTATTCAGAACACAAGAGCAAACGTTTGATAAGACAAATTCAGCACATCATTGGAAATAATTTGTGACATGAGAACAGCTTGGAAACAGAAGGGCCAAGAGTGATTCTAGCACTGAAAAATTTTAGAAGTTTTCTTTACATCTCATCTTAATCTTCCTAGCTGCAAGTTTTGACAATTTGCTCTTGCCCTTTTCACCAGGTGTAGGGAGAACAGGTTGTTCTCTGGCTCTTCATGGAAGAGCTTATTTCAATACTGAATTTGTCTTTTCAGTCTTGAAGCTGACTCAAGCTTTCCTTGCAGACACAGTTTTCTAAGGTTTCTGGTTTTGCCAGCTTTGTCATTGCTCTTCTCTTGACTAACCTACATCATTAGCACTTATCCCTAGCCAAAACCTGCTTTTCAAAGTCTGTATCTCTTATATGCCAATATCACCTAAAGTTCTAATCCCATCTGCAAACTTTCTGACTCTCTCATACACTTGAAGGCATAAGTCAATTTTAGTAACCAAATTTTCACCTAAAATTAACAAAATCATATTGAGTATTCCTAGATCCAAGCGAAATATACATGCAGCTGCATTCAATACATTCTTTCATTTTCACATGTGCATGAATGAGAAGTCATTCGCAGTCTTTATTTTTTTCTTCAGTCCCTATTTTATCTCATACTGTACTGTTGTTGTGTCATAAAGTATCCTTCCAAAGAACTGGCACAGTGTTGTCATGCTGGAAAGGTTCCTGTAATTTCTGTGATTACATTAGTTTTCCTTGTATTTTTTGGCAATTCCACAACAGAAAAATCAAAGTCAAGTTTAAATTTTAGAAATACAAATATGTGACTGTTGAAATACCAGTTGCAAAAAAAATTTATTTGGCATTTTCATTTGGCAAACAGCCTCATATTTCCCTCTAAATACTTTGATTCTTGTTAGACAAGAGAACCACTTTTCTAAGGCACAACTCCTACTGCAAGTGAGATAAGTTGGCAAAAACCTTCCTTATCAGAGTTCTAAGCAAGCAATGTATATGGCAGACAATGCCATTTAACCCTTTCACCAAACAAGTGCCTCAGATACTAAAGTAATTCAAATTGCTTCAGTCTTTCCTGTAAATGTTGTGTAGGACTTTGTTAAAGCACTGGTTTTAAATGCCTTAAAATTCCATATATGTGCCTAGCTGCAGGAGGGTCCTAAGCAGCAAGTACTACAGATTTACTGACAATGAGTATACTCGTAGTACTCCACCACAGACAGATGTGAGCACACTTTGCACAATCTCTGAGCCAAAACACTGAGCACATGCTCACAACACCACAGGATTAAGACCAAACCAGTCAGAATAGTACTGGCAAGATGACCCGTCATCAGAACTGAAAGAAGCTAGTTGCTTGTCAAAACCAAGACACAAGATGAAAATACACCCAAGAAGCATAAATACACCAAGCAACACATGGTTCTCTGGGTCTTTGTAAGCAGGTTTCAGATGGCATCATTTTGGATACTAAAAAGGTTATTATTTGATTTAAATGTAGCAAACTGGCACTGTGTTGACAGTTGGGTCTTTGTAAGCAGGTTTCAGTTGGCATCATTTTGGATACTTAAAAGGTTATTATTTGATTTACATGTAGCAAACTGGCACTGTGTTGACAGCTGGTAGCCTTTACAATACATTTTATGGTTGGTTTAATGCATTAATTTTTTTAAATAGATTTGCACCAAAATGGTGTCACTGGCATGATTTTAATACCTGCTCATCTTTCATGAAACCTCTAATAGATTTGCACCAAAATGGTGTCATTGGCATGATTTAAATACCTGCTCATCTTTCATGAAACCTCATCTCTCAGTCTTTCAAGGAAATCTGACCTAACAAAATCACAGCTGGTGATACGTTGTTTTACAGAAAAACCAAGACCCTCAGCTCCTTTGAATATGTGTGTGTGACACACAGAGTACCTGTGGATCTAGGGCACGGATGTTTTCAGTTAATTTGCTAAGTATTGCACATTATTGAAACTGGTAACTAGCATGGTGGGTACAGTAGAAACTGTGTATTTTGTTTGGCCTATTTTTCATAGATAATTGGTGAAAACAATCCATTTTCTTGCCATGCAGACCACAGTTAGTTCCACCTATGTTTTATATTCTAACCAGAAATACTCGTCACTCATTCTGTGCCTTCAGAGCTGCATTTTAAAACAGGAAAAATTGGTGATGGTATAAATTTAAACTAACCAAGGCCAAGATTCTGGTACTGGCAACTAATTGTTGCATGGTCAAGGCTGAATTGAACCATACCTTCTTTAAGATTTTTTTTTCTTTTTTTCATTCTAGCCTTTGTTCTGAAAGCAACAAATAGATGCCAAATTTCTGCCCCTTTCTGATATACGTTATAGAAATAGGCTTTTTGCAAGGTAAGGAAAAATAAACCAAGCAAAAAAATAACTAGAAATATATTGCATTAAAGAAATTTTTAAGCAGCCCTTCAAATATTTTTCCTAACAGAGTTGAGTTATTTGCTAAAGACAATCTGTTCACACGAACAGAGACCTGGAATGTGCCTCCTGCATCAGCAAGTCTCCCTGCTCTGCTATTTTAGTGGGTTTACCCTTTTCATATAATCCCCCTTATCAAGATATCAAACACTATCTTAAGAAGTGTCAGATTTCTTACCTCCTCCAATATCCCCACATCCACCCAGTTCTATTGGAAAAATGTTGCAAAGATTATCCCTTCATTCTCATCAGAGATGAACAGATCAGGCCTTTTATATCTCTTGAAGTAAGAGAAGCTCACTGCTTCACTGATCAGCCTCACTGCCTCTCCCCTCAATGCAAGCCAGTTTGAAAGCTGGTTTGGAGCAAAGCTGATCAGAGCTGGACACAATGCTCTATGTGACATCTTACCAGTGTCTTGAAGAAGGACAGCAATTCTAGTTCTAATACATTTAACACCCTTGCTGATTACATGTGCTTGTTTCCTGGCCTCCTTTGCTATTCTGAAAGAGAAAATGAAGGAAGAGTTTTTTCAGGGGTTGCTTCTATGTGGCAAGATGACCCAGAAAATGCTGGTTTATCCTACTGCACAAGGAAGGATTACTATTTTAGTTGGCCAACTTAGCTGAAAACTTTCAGAATAGCTGAGAAATCTGTGCACATGTGCTAAATCATTGGCCTACATTTCTGCTGTGCAGTAGGTCACCAGACATTGATCACAAGTTTAAAAAATATGAAAAGCACTTTGTGTGGGATGCATTTCTCTGTCACACTGAATTGACTTTGTTATATCTATGTTCAGGACTGTTTTTCAAAGTTGGTCTAGCAGTGTTGGAGATGTAAATGAGTTATCAGGTACCAGTAGATCAGCATTTATCTAGTATTTCAGAATAATTGCTTTTAAGACCGTCAGTGTTGGTTAGTTTACATTTCAGTGATTTTTAACACATTCCCCGCTTTGAATCATAAAGTTGCTAAAGCCCCATATTTATTTTCCATAAAAACAAAAACAAGCTGTCCTAGAGACTGCAATTTTCTTACAGTCTGGCTTTCCACTGTAGTCTGAGCTACAGCACAATATCCCTGAAAAGAAAGCAAGTCTTCAGAGATCACAAACAACCAATTTCACAGTACAAGCAGTTGTAAATAGAGCTAAATTCCCTTTAGTAATAAACTATTCATCTTTGTGCTCCATTGAGTTCAAAGAAACGCATTTTTCAGAGTTTAAGCAATTAAGTTTACATTTTATTTTCTCCTCTAGAAAGGAAGTTATCACAAAAGTACGGGATTGAGAAGTCACTGTGGTATTGGAGGTATTCTCTGCCTATGAAATTTCAATTTAGCAAAGCATGCAAAACCCTACAGGCAATTAAGGCCCAATATGCTAAAACCACTTTGTTTTCACAGTGTATTTATTTTATATCATCATTGACTCAGTTGATTACTTGTTGAATTAGGATGTCTGAACATTAGAATCATAGAATTGTTTTGATTGGAAAAGATCTTTAAGATCATCAAGTCCAAACATTAACCCAGCACTGTCAAGTCCACCTTTAAACCATGTCCCTAAGCACCATGTTTACATGCCTATTAAATACTTTTGGGGATGGTGACTTCACCACTTTCCTGGGCAGCTCACAAAGTCCACCCAGCACCTCCAACCAAATCAAACTGACAATTAACTAGGCAAATTAGCCTAGGTACATGTTGAAACAATGGATATGTTGCATCCTGAAAGGTGATGTTCACACCAGAAATGTATTGCACTTAAAGGAGGGCCAGGGATGGGACCTAGCAGTGCTCAATCCACCCCAGGGACAAATGTTCACACACAGATGCCAGTGTTCCTGGCTGTTCATCACGGTCTTCCCTCCCTCCCTCCCACCTATCTGACCTGTAGACCAAATTGCTTGCGAGATCACCCCAACATGCAACAGATTAAACAGCTCAAAAAGTCTGGATTTTGCTAAATAAGGCTCATGTTGACCAAAGCTAGTTAAGCATCATTTGCACCAGCAGGTTGAGAGGATTACGATGTCTGGCAGAGAAAGCAGTAGGCAACCTCTGTACTGGCACACCTCCTTACATGCTTAATGCAGACACAGCCCTGCTAGCAAAGCTGAATTCTGCATCATCATATGAGCCTCAAGCTCACCCTGTCTCTCAGATGAGAAAGCTGTAGTGACAAGAGTGCAGCTTCACTGGCAGAACTGTCCCTTTACTTTGCTTTTTTTCAGCACAGCTACGTGAGTCAAGATTCATGTTCTGTCTGCACAGTCTAATTCCCAGGGAGCACAAATACCACTCCTCCTGTGTCCTATGATTGTGAGCTAAACACAGGAGACAGAGGGGCCACTAGGCTATACGTGTTCAATTGCTGCTGTGTCAGTGGGGATGTAACAATTTCTCCCTCTGGAACTAACATGATATGTAAAACCAAGATTCCAGCCACCTACGGATACTGTTGAAGTTCCTGTGGCTCTCTGTAAGTGCAAGATTGTTAATCTCAGTGACCAAATTCAACCTCAGGTAATTACAGTTTGTCAACCTAGGCTTCCCTTGCAGATCAGACTGGGTTTCTGTGCAGCTAAGCAGTCCCTTTGTTTCACAGCTTTTCACTAGTGCAGGAAATTATCACTGCACATGATTTGAATACCTTTAAAGTTTGCCTTCAACAGCATGGAGGTAAAACCATCATTACAATCACCATATATTTTCATGCTAGATCTAGTGTCTTCTCTTTTTTACTGGTTCCAGAGTGTTATAACAGTATTGACAGTCTGTACCACAAAAGAAGCCTTTGCCTGTGTTGAAAAACAACTTAAATCATGTCTTGCAGAGGCCAGTTAAAACCCCTTCAGAGATCTGTAGTCATTTAATGGTATTTGCTTTCTTTTACACTGTAACAGATGCAACATAGCTGAATGAGTTGATTTGCATAGACTCATTTGTGTAATTTTGCCCTTTTTTCAGGTAGGTGAAACAGCTGTGGCACAATCACAATTGTGCTTTTGCTCATGGTATTTGCACATTGACATGGCAATAAATGGAACTAGTAGATTTGGGAACATTTCACTGTTGCAGTTGGATTTTACCATTCAAGCTGTATAGGTGTTCATCACCTGCCCAAATTGATGACTACTCAAACTGGATGAAACACCACTTCACAAGCAGGAGCAATGATTGAAGAAGTTACTGGGGCAAAGGAGCAATCTTGTCAGGAAAAGGTGAATGAAGACAAGTTACTGGAACTGTGATATAGATGTAGCCCATTGAAAATCCCTAAATTTCAAAACAAGCCAGAATTTGGGGAACAAATAAGGAAAGAACTGGTGAAGCACATGACCTTGGTGTCACAAAATCAGATGTGGGAGCTCAGCAGCAATTGAAAGGTTTCTGTTAGAAGAACTGGTGAAGCACGTGACCTTGGTGTTACAAAATCAGATGTGGGAACTCAGCAGCAATTGAAAGGTTTCTGTTAGTCAGGGAGAAACTTGTGGAGAAATAAAGATCCCAATGAGCTTTTCACATTAGTAAACATGAAAACTAAATATTCTGATGCTAGAATCTAGGCAAGAAAAGTGGGAAGAACTGAACTGGATCTAAACCCAAGACCTAGATAGCACCCTTGGAAAGAACAGAGAGACAAGAAATGTGTAAGTCCAAAAAAGGCTGGGACAAAAGCTGGTCAGCAGGCAGAATGACAGGCTGAAGGCAGCATTTATGTGTTCAAACACATGAACTTACTGCTGGGACTCTGAGATGTAGGGACTTCACTGGGGTCTAGAGCTGTGAAATTATGAAATAGCTGTGAAACTTGCAACTCAGCTGCAGCACTGCATTCGGTACACCACCAAAGGGAAAGGGGAAACTGAGGTAAGTGTGCACCTGAGGGTTTTAGAAAGGTGATCTTCCTTGTAGGAGCAGTTTAGGAAGACATGTTGTGAAATGTTTCAATCTGTTCCTGCTGTGTTTTACAAGAAAAGAAATTACGTTTCATTTCATACATATATGCTATATTTAAAATTAGCCCTGTTCTCCAAGTGAGGAAGCTAGATTGATTCTTTGTTTAGTGAACACCTTTCTGTTCTTTTTTTTTTTTTGTCACATCCATAGCAAGTAGTTACTTCAGCAGACCCAGTTGTGAAATGTTTCAATCTGTTCCTGCTGTGTTTTACAAGAAAAGAAATTACGTTTCATTTCATACATATATGCTATATTTAAAATTAGCCCTGTTCTCCAAGTGAGGAAGCTAGATTGATTCTTTGTTTAGTGAACACCTTTCTGTTCTTTTTTTTTTTTTGTCACATCCATAGCAAGTAGTTACTTCAGCAGACCCAATGAAATCTCAGTTCTTTTTTTTTTTTGTCACATCCGTAGCAAGTAGTTACTTCAGCAGACCCAATGAAATCTCCTCAGCCCATGACATCCCTTTTCTTGATATGGGGTTTTGTCAGTTGCTCATTTCACTGTGCAACCAAAGGTCTTCCCTCCCTTCAATGACCTGTTCTTACTGCTCTGGCAAATATTCATGCTTAGGCTGAGGCTGAGGTGTTCTAGGGGCCACACACACATTCTGCCCTGGAATTTCTGTCGCCCAGTGCAGGGAGGCACACTGATGGGCAGATGTCCTGCTTCAGGTTACCAACACTATCAAAAATTTTTCAGTGAACAAAGAGCAAATCTGCTTAGCCATACATCCTTCCTGGTGCCTAATGATACCTCCTTACAGGTCCTGGCAGCCAAGAACTCACTCGTTGGTATTTTGTCCACTTTTTTAGAAATGACTAGATGTCAGTCTTCGTATGGCAAATCATCACCAAAAAAAAGGCATTTTCCAATCAGCCTCTGCTTCTTACAAATATGCTATTTTAAGACTAACAACACAGCTTTAGCTTAAATGGCTACATCTATTTTTAACTTAAAGGTATTTTCTAGGTGTATATAACTACAACATTGTAAAGTCCCATGGGGATGTTCTTAATCTGGTTCAATATTTGCCTTAATCCAAATAAGCAACATGTACCAGGAATTAGCTATACAATGACTAGAGGACAAACTGTGGGTGTTCATGGAGTTGCATGGGATTGCATATATGGATCTTCATAAAACAGGAGAGAAAGCAATTTTCATGTACTTCACTATTGACTCAACCGTTGCAATTTAAATGACTGCTGGAAACTGATTAAAGAGATCCTCAACAATCACTTTAAAAAGAAAAGAAAACAACAAATTACTTTTTTAAAAATATAATTCTTCATTATAGAGGGTAATAAGCATTTTGTCAAATCTTTTCTCACATTTTATGAACAAGTAGGAGTAGATGCAGTAACAGATCTTTAGTGGGTGCTAACATATGAAATTACCACAGCCCGTATCACCTTTTAAAGCAAATAAATCCATTAGAAGCTTGCAGATCTTAAAATTTCATCTTTAAAGACAGAACAGTGCTACTTGGACTCTTTCTTTAAAACAAACAAACAAAAAACTCTTCAGTCTACTTTCATAAATAAAGTTTGCATGGCTGCACAATCTGTACATACACGTCCTCACATCTTCCCAATTAAATACTTTGTTTCCTATTTTAACAAAGGGAAAAAAACCCAGTACTTTAATAATACCTTAACGATCAAGTTGAATCACAGGTTAGTTTTGCTATATATTCTCTTGATATAAGTATGTAGGGATATATTCACAAACACATATAACTAAGGCTCCTGTCTTGTTGCTCTGATTTTACATGGTGTTTTGATATGCCAAACAACCCAGATAACATGCTTGTCCCATGTTCCTCTAAATGGCACTGAGGTATTCTGACTTACTGCTTTGGTTCGTCTATTAAGATACTTTTCTTAAATCAAAGTAAACTTTCTAGCTCTAAAAAAATGTTAAATTTAATGCAGTAGTTCTGCAATGTTTGAAAATAGAAAAAAAAGTTACCTCAGGAGTATTATCTTCTGATGCAGAACTCAAAAAATAGGTATCATTTAGTCTTCCACCCTATCTTCTTCTTTCCACATATGATGATAGATCACACATGAACAAAAGTTCTGCAAATTCATTGCTGCATTTCAGTGAATCTATTCTTTACTCAAGCCAAAGCAGTTCCTTGAGCTTACAAAGCACTGAAGAAAATGTACATTGCTTATATGGTGTTTTTGGATGCAAAAGATTATAATATTGAACAAGCCAAAGATTTTTATGCAAGTACAGCATGTATCCTAAAAGAAAAATGTACTGACATCATGGTTAAGATGATTTACTGTACTTAAAAGAATATCACACCAGTTGTGAATGCCATTCACAGTATTTCTTTATGAGGTGCCAGCAATACACAGCTTTTCATCAGTGCTGTACTAAGCACATTTAAGACTGGAATAAATCCAAGATTAAGAAACTGGAAATGGTCATTGTTCATTTATCCAGGGCAGGCAGCACTGAAACCCTTCTGCCATCACAGTAACACTAAAATTCCCTACTACATTAATTCCAAAAGGCACATGTAGGCCAGTGGCATCTATTCCCCTTTCTGTCCTTGCTACATCTGCAAAGGAATTTTTTTCCCATAATGTAAGTTTCTTGGCATTAGAGTAGCACCATCTCCTTTAAGAAAAGACCACAAAAATTCCACTAAACTGAGGTTAGTTTGCCGAAGGATTTTGAAAAGGTCAACATAAAATACATAATTAAAATTGTATAAAGTTTTAAAATTCTGAGTGTACTCTGTGAAGTCTGTCCAGCTTGATTTTTTTAAGCTAACTCCTTGCCAAAGCCTGTAGGGAATACTAGAAATTTATGTGAGTTCAAAGGACTAGAGGACAAGTTCATAGAAAACAAATCCACTATTAAGGCTTGTTCCTCCTGGCCCGGTATGTCCTTGATACACTTTGGAGGCCACCCTAGGAAGCAGTACTTAGATTTAACTTGAAACTTCTGAAGATAAAGCCCTTTTAAAACAGAGCATGTGACAAACTATTCAACAAGGATCTAGATCAGATTGGTTATTCAGTATGAGACATCTTTAAAGAGGTTTAGTATGTATCTGAATATGGGCTGTGAGAGGTCTTACAGACCAAGCACAGAAAGGCTGATGCACACATGCCTAGCTTCAAGATCATGGTGTAAACTCTGTAGTCCCACAAAGAAATGATTCAGCTTGAGACCTTTTTTCCACCTTAGTCTTCTGTCTGCCATCACATTTTGATCACAATGTAGAGATTTTAATATTTGCCATTGTACTTACGGGTTTAGTTTCTTTTTAAAATAATCAGCCTTCAAAAACACCATCTCCTCCTTCAACACTTCAGATGGAAATAATTTTCAAAGTTCTGTCTGTTTTAAGCCAAGAAAAGATATATTTCAGTCTTGAGTCTGGTAACAGTTTTTTCCCCTCTATAAAAGTGACACATTCAACACTTTTCTTTCTCCTAGCTCATTAGGCTAGAGACAGTATCCATAGGCCACTGAAAAGGGAAGATATCCAACATTTCTGGAAGGTATAATGCATGTTTCTGCTCCTAGATGCCACTTAGACACCAGGCTTAAAAATCAGACAGTACTTTATATTTTATATTTAAACTAATTGAAATAATCTATAGCAGTCTAAGGGATCATAAATAATAAATATTTGACAACACTTTATGCAATAAGTTAAATATAATAATTTCCATTTTTACGGAGGAAAGACACAATTCAAATTGTCCAGAGCCACAGAATAGGTTGTGACCCAAACATCTGGACTGATGGAAATTGAAAATCACATAGTTTAAAAGGGCAGAATGACACAAAACTCATTCTGAGGGAGTTCTAAAATAGAGTTCCTCTAATCTTTACCTCTTGCTTTTTCTCCACACACACTACAGTGTGACAAAGGACAATTTTCTGGTTGTAACTAATTCTTAGAGTAATAAGTGGTACAATTATGTCAAACACACAGCAGTAAACACTCTATGCTATAATTTCTAGTCTCACATAATTTTGAAGGCCTTGTTGCTGTACACACACAACAGAATCTGACTGTTGCATTCACAAGCACTGAAATCCGTGAATACCCTGAATAAACACTATCTGTACCTGACCATTCACAAGCATTGAAATCTGTGAATATCCTGAATAAACACTATCTGTACCTGACTATATGCAACATATTGATACAGCCTCTTGCTTAGATACACTTCTGCCACTATCAAAGTGTTCATACTGACACCAGACATTTCTAGAGCAGGTATCATTTCCTCCCCACTGCAGATCAGTATGCTTCTAAAGCAGTTATGCAGCAAACTTGACTGAAATTTTTCCTAAGGCAAGCCTGAAGGATCTGTGACATTAGCTTTTCTGTTTGTTTGATCCTCTCAGAGACTTGGCAGAGGGAATCTTAGGGATTCTGGTCCTTCTAAACAGACTTTGAATTTCACTTTTCACCCCTTGCATTTGCTAGGGAGGTAGGGATATTGTGACAACATAAATTTGTCTTTATCATGGAAAGCCATTACAAGGAAAAGAAGTGTTATTCTATGCTATATAGCACAGTAGATAGAGAAAAGCCTTGGGACATTCTGTAGGCTAGCATCACCAAAAATCTAACTACCTTCCAAACCAAATTAAAATAATTATTTTTTTCTAAAGTTAAATTGTGCCTTCAGATATGTTTGTTCAAATCCTGTGGGATCTGCATGTGCATATCTGAGTGTAGCCTTAGTGACAAATGCTTCCCCTTTCCAACACATTTTATCTGTTATCTGTATCTTCCTTTTTCTATCACACCTGAATCTTGGGGGACACTATGAAAAGAAGTGTAGTATGTTCTATTTGTTGACAGTTTCATTTCTAAAAGAACATTCAATAATGCTCTATATGTACTGTTCATTGGTAAGTGTAAATGGGGTCTTGCTGTCTGTGATATACCTCAACTGCATTTCCTTTTTTCCTCCCATTGTGCCTAAAGATAAAAAGCTGAAAATGCACAAAGATAAAAATAAGAGCAGGAGAATACAAGCTACCCCTACCAGGTTCATGATAACACAGTGATCTGCCAGAATGCTAAACAAAGCAGAAAAAAATCTCAAAAGCCAAGATATTACACAAGAAGACTATTTCCACTTTCACATTCACAAGCAAACATTATAACCCTCAGAGTCCAGCTATTCTCCTCCCACTCCATCCAACAATGCATCTCTTCAAGAATTATTAAAAAAATAATAAACTCTCCAACATTAGATCAGTGAGCACATTTTTTTCCTCACCCAGACACAGTCTAAAATCTATCAACGTCTTCAGGACTTTTAAAGGAAAGGGAAAGTTATTGAAGCAGAGACCACATGCTACAACATCAGTGCCCTTTATTGTTTTCTCCCTCATCCATTACATTACTAGCTACCTGCTAAGAGATTCGCACTGACCACAAGCAGAGACATACTTTTAAGTTACTGGAGTTCAAGCAAGATGAATCTATGTCCAATCCTTAAAATTTTGTTGAGACTCGAGACCATTCAGATGTGGAGTGATAGTGTAATACTTCTTTCAAAGGATCCAGATTCAAATTGCCTTTGAGTGTTCTCAATAGTCGTTTTAAAAAAGAAAGTTGAAAATTTCATAGTTTAAGTCATATGAATTTTAGCAATTCTGGAAACTCAGTAATAAAACTGTTGTCCTGGCCACTAAAACTATGCTTTCCAGCCCCAGAGTCCAGTTTCTGAAAAATGAACAATGGTTTTGTTATTTGCTTTCTATAAGAAGATAACAGTATTCAGTAAGTGAGTAGCTTTGCAATAACCTAACTTTTGGGTTTATTAGGCAGTGGTTGCAAAGTGACATGCATAATGATTTCAAATTATTATTACTGTCATTAATCTTAAGTGGCTTGCTGCAATAGGTTCAAGGTAGTTACATATATTAATCAAGCACTCTATTTTATGGTCTTTTTCTCTGGCTATTTAATAATGATTCTATTAAATCTCTGCTAGAGATGACCATTCTTAAGAACCCAACAGTGTCCTCCAAAATTGTCTTCTCCTGAAAAAAATTCTTCCTTTAATACCTTGACTAGAAGGCCTAAAAACCTGACAGCATTGCTAATAATTTATAAGAAGCTCAAACCATCTAACCAAACACTCCTTTACAAAAGAAAATCCCTGTGTAAAGTCAAAAATAAAAACAACAAACAAATGAAAAGAACAAAAAAACATAATGCCATACAAAGGAATTTTACCTGTAATATTTGCCTCAGATTCAGTAGACTTCAACTAATCTTAACTTTTATATCCTGGTGTCCTACTTACAATCCAAAATCAGAGAGACAAGGCATACCTACAATAACAGAGGAGGCTGTTTCTGAGTGAATTTATCAAGCTCCTTTATCTGAATGTTTAATATACTTGCTTTGAGTTGTCTTTTTTTCCCCTCTGTCTTGCTGTCTTTTTTTTGTAAAGGAAGACACAATCCTTTTAGCACTTTATTTAGCTGCAGTAAACCAGTCATGACTAGATCACAACCACCATCACAGTCTAAGCTTTTAATTAAAGCAGATTACCATAGGTTTTTCTATGTTCTTTTTTCTTCAAACACATATCAAATCCTACAAATCCCAGCTTTCTATTTCAGATCATTTAAAACTATCACAGCTTTGAATCACCATACTGTCATTAGTGGTCTAGCTGTCAGTCACATGTTGTACCATCCTATTTGAATGACATAAGATTTCTAGTTAGCTTTCTGAAAGCACATTCTTTTGTTTGAAGCAAGTTTCTCAGACAATTGTGTGTAGTTGCAGTGTAAAAAAAATACAAAAAGATGATAGAAATAAATTGCCGTAGAAATACTGACAGTGAAGATGGCCTTCTGAAAAGAAGAAAAGAAAACTGGATATGGTAGTTACTGTCAGCATTATCCTTCCAATAAGAGAGGAATTCAAAAGCAACTTACACAGTTACTACATTTATAACAAAACCTACTAGTCCATGAAATCAGAAGCTGTTAGAAAGGAATGCGTTTTCATTGTATTGAAATAGCAGAGAATAGAACTTGGCTCTTGCAGCTCCCAAAGAGCCTCAAAGCCTTGAAGCATTGAATCATGAATCTGTTAAATAAGCAGGTCTAATTTTGCAGTAAGTACAGACAAGAAGATAAAACCACTTGGAATTGGTTTGGAACAACTTTATGATGCAACATACTGAGCAACTTACACCTGTGGTAGCTGCAAACAGTGTGCTTGAAACAGACTTAGGGCTGCCTGTTCT
>NW_008684180.1:111581-137879 GCF_000695815.1 Acanthisitta chloris
CCATTGACATGTAGAAAGCATCAAATCTTCCAATTAATTTTATCAGTTTTAATTTTTTTATACTACACTTACTATCACAGGGCAAGATCTGGGAAATGATAGAACCAAGCCATTGGAAGTTTAAACCTCTCCTCCCACCCAGTCCAAACAAACTAAAACCCACTTTTTTTTTTTTTAACAACTGAATTACAAACTAGACTTGTTGTCAGATCCAGTCTTCAGAGATTGCAATTTCAGGCAGAAACAGAGGCCTTGTGCCTTTAAAAGACTTCTTCTATATTTAGTTCTATATGACTCAGTTTCTGAAGTGGGAAGAAACAAATTAGTTATTCTGAAGTTAATAGTACTGTCAATATTTTCATACACTCTTAAATAAAAAATCTTCTTATATTTAGATAGGCAACAATACCTTATCTCAGGAATATTTGCCCAGTTACTGGGGAAGGACTACAGCAAACATTTAGAAAACTACATGTTTTCAAACTGAATGTTAGATGATATTTGAGCTGTTTCATTTTTCTTATCCTTATGGAAATGAATTTTAACTATACTTAAAACAAAAGGAAAAGAAAGAAGGAAAAGAAAGACTGTATTAAAAAGCAGCTTCACTGTAATCATTCATAATATATAGTATTCAAAACTTGAATGCAAAAGCTAATTTAATAGTGTTAAAAATGATCCAGTGGTCTTTGCAAGTTGTATTGTTTTCAAATTTCACAAAGGCAAGCTTGGAATAGTAAAACAAGTGCCATTTGAAATGCTTTTTTCCTGTACCCTAATTGAGATGGTGAATAGAATTAAATGAAAAATACAGATCATCTATTACAGCTACTATGAGCTTTATCTGCTATTCTCTCCTTTACATTTAAATACTAGCTCTATCATAGTAAAGATGCTCAGAATCTAAATTTGTCTGAAGTCTGAAGAAATGTTTGTAATAATCACTGCTGGTCAAAAATAGACTTCAACCATAGATTACTCACTTTTTACTAATATCATTAGTAAACCACCCAAAGTGTGAAAAGTACACAGTCACATGTTCTTCATTTGAAAGTTGGCTAAGTTTTCATGCACTACATCTTGAAATACTGGATTAGACACATATTTCCCTGACACAAATCATCTGGAAGACTGGTACTTTAAAATCTGCAAAAGCCCCCCATTAATCATCCATATTTGTGATTTGCTTGCATCACCTAAGACATTTTTTAATGTATATAGTTTCCAATAGCTTTATAACAGACAGGGCTGAGCTCTTTTGGACATACTATTTGAGAAAAGGAGAATCAAATAAAATATTTGTTAGTAATAGAAATGCATATTCTTTTTAAAATAGTATATGTTAAAAATTATTATGCAACAAGAGGCAGAATAAATGAGTTTTTCTACTCTTCTTGTTGTAAATGGTAAACACCAAAGAGGCAGAAAAATCTGTTATTACTCATTAAAAGCTCACTGTATTTCAACAGTGTTACTTTGGACTTGTTATGGAGACCTGAGATCTGCAGGTGAATAAATCTCAACTCACAAAAATGCTTGGAGGTATGGGAGAACACTCCTAAAGACTGAGAATATTTATGAAATTTTGATGACATAGGAGGACTCAGAAGATTTGTCTGTGATCTGTTAAGCCTCACTTAGTTTACAGTACGTTTTAGAGGAATATAGTTTGCATATTGAAAGTTTTCTGTAAATATAAACATTTATAAGCAATCATTAAAATTAATTACTATTTGTAAAAAGGAATTTATAATGTATGATCAAATGCCTGTTCAGAGACAAGAAAAACCTAGAGACCTCTCTTCAAAATAGAAACCGTACTTTATTTGCACAATGTTATACAGAAACCTGCATGGATGAAGTACTGAAACGGAGTAAGACCTGACAAGTACTTTTCCTTATTCCATGTAAAAAGAACCTGTATATTTAGTGCATTTAGAATCTGTACATTTAGAGTTTTCCAGACTTACCATTGTTTAAAAGCTTGCAATTTTGCTTAGAATGCTTTGCATTAGTTTTACACAGAAAAGAATTATTTGTCCTCTGGTGGAAATACTAGGGTGCATTGGGTCCTTTGTGTGTTTTCTGTCCTCGAACTGTACCCTAAAGTATTAGCTCATAACTGAGGCAAAAACGATATATCAACACACACAACCAAAACCACTTTGAAAAACACATTTAAGAAGACTGTCAGCAGTAGCTTGCCAGAGTGGCTCATATTACCTTAAAAGCACAGCTCTTAATCAAGGTGATATCTTCTACAGGGACATTCAGCATTTTTTTCCCCTGAAGGTGGGATTGAGGACCAGGATGAGTGATATCCTGCTTGTGACACAGCCAATAACCCCACTCAGGGGCAATGTCTTTCTTGTCCCATATTTAAAACTTATCTCCTGAGCATAAACACTTTTTAAGTGTTGGGGTTTGCCATATGAATAACAACGTTTTATCAGAAGTGTGTGCTGGGTTGGCTGGAATAGTGTTAATTGTCTTTACAGTAGTTAGTACAGAGCTATGTTTTGGATTTATGCTGAAAACAGTGTTGATAATTCAAGGATCTTTTAGTTATTGCTGATCAGTGCTCACACAGAGGCAAGGCCTTTCCTGCTTCTCACCCCACCACCCCAGCAAGTAGGCTGTGGGACAAAAGGCATTGGGAGGGGACACAGCCAAGACAGATGACCCCAACTGACCCATTAGATATGGGCTGTGGGACAAAAGGCATTAGGAGGGGACACAGCCAAGATAGATGACCCCAACTGACCCATTAGATATTCTATACTATATGGCATCATGCTCAACATATAAAGCTGGGGAAGAAGGAGGAAGAGAGGATGCTTGGAGTGATTCAGCTTGTCTTCCCAAGTCCCTGTTACACATGATCAGAGTGATTCTGCTCGTCTTCCCAAGTCCCTGTTACACATGATGGAGCCCTGCTGTCCTGGGGATAGCTGAACACCTGCCTGCCCATGGGAAGTGGTGAATGAATTCTTTGTTTTGCTTTGTTTAGATGCATAGCTTTCGTTTTATCTCAACCCACAAGTTTTCTCACTTCCAATTGTCTCCTTCCAATTTTGTCCCTCATCCCACTGGGGAAAAATGAGCTAACAGCAGCATGGGGTTTAGTTGCTGCCTAGGGTTAAACCACAAAAATGTGTTAGCAAAAAACAACTTTGTTTAAGGATGGTGCATAAAGATAAAACAGCTACTAGTTTGAGATAGTAAGTAGATTTGCCATCTTGAACAGTTCCTTCCCTAGGCAGAAATTGAAAAAATTTCTGCACCAAAGACTAGATTTTGCTTCAATTCTTCATCACATTTCAAGGCATAGTCCCAGTCCCCCTGGAGCAACGCCTGTCTTTTAGGTTTGAAGATTCTGACTTACATGCAGAAACAAATTTAAATCTGACATTTACAGAAGTTGCTGATTACACATCTTGGTGTGTGTTCACACACACACCTTCTCCCCACAGGTGCTGTCCCCACCACAGCAGCTGCTGCTACTCTAAGGTGATGCCTGGCATTTTTGGAAGAAGGGACAGGAATCTCAGGATAAAAAAGGAAAGGCAAAAACAAACCAGGAAATGACTTTTATTGTACTAACATTTGCAAAACAGAATTCCAGTTGCTCTGAAGGTGAAATAGAAACAAGACCTTTAAGACAAACTTTTCATTTTTCAGCATATGGCATTTTACGTGCAGAAAACTGTAAGCCTTTTATGCTGAAACAAATTTTATTTAATGAGAAGTTAGATGGTTTTGCTATTAGGTGATTATTAAGTTCTGTACAAACCAATGGTGTTAACGAATTTAGTGGGACATTGGCATTTGGATCCCCTAGGCAATTTCAAAATTCTCTGTGTTAATGCTCATGTCTAGTATGCTGCAGAAATGCATTTCAGCCTCTGAACTTGCTTTGCAACAAGGAATCATAGAATCATAGAATCAACTGGGCTGGAAAAGACCTCAAAGATCAGCAAGTACAACCCTACCATTGTTACTAGACCATGGCAACAAGTGCCACATCCAGTCACATCTTGAAAACCTCCAGGGATGGTGAATCAACCACCTCCCCAGGCAGCCCATTCCAATGTCTGATCACTCTCTCTGTAAAAAATCTCTTCCTAAATCCAACCTAAAAAATCCAACCTAAAAAATCCAACCTAAAAAATCCAACCTAAACCTCCCCTGGCAGAGCCTGAGTCTGTGCCCTCTTGTCCTACTGCTGGTTGCCTGGGAGAAGAGACCAACCCCCACCTGACATTAACCTCCTTTCAGGTAGCTGTAGAGGGTGATAAGGTCACCCCTGAGCCTCCTCTTCTCCAGGCTAAACAACCCCAGCTCCCTCAGCCTCTCCTCATAGCACTTGTGCTGGAGTCCCTTCACCAGCCTCGTCACTCTTCTCTGGACCCAAAGGCACAATACTATGTAAACTCAAAAATAAAAAAAACTATGAGTATATTTCTAAACTTTCTCTGTGGAACTTACTGAGTCACAGGGGGAAAAAAAAATAATCTGAGAAACAGATATTGGCACAATCTAACTTGAAAGGTTTTTGCAGCACAGTGGCAGATTGGGCAGAAAAAGGAAGACAGTGTAAATATAATTCTTCCGGATTTTAGCTGTAACTTAATCCTAGTGCCACAGAGAAATCTCAGAGAAACTGGCAAAGAAAGAGCATACTACAATAAGGGGTAAATGGTGATGGAAAGCAACACCAATTACTATGAATGATGTCACCTAAGAAGATGAGAAGGAATCCTATGAAATTATATTCTCTTTGCTACCTAGGCCAGTATTATTCAATATGCCAACACAGGACCTGGGGGAAAACTTGTCTCAGTAGCATTTTCAAAGCAGCAGCAAGAGATAGCTATAAAGCTGAGCATTTAGCTATTTCCCAGTCTTATGTCTTTACTCAGAATTTTGTGAATTTTTGTCTATTAAAGATAGGAAAAAAATGAAGGTATCAGTCATTTAAGCAACTTGGTCTAATGGAATGTGTCCCTGTGTAGAGCAGAGGGTTAAAACTAGATGATCTTTAAGGTGCCTTTCAACCCAAACCATTCTATGAAATACTAACTCAACAAGCATCTTATTAGTCTATGTGATGTATTTAATAAATTTTTGCTGACATACACAAACCATTTAGAGTTTGCAGTCATATTAGTTTTGTAGCTAACAATCTTACTCCTGACCTGCACTTCGGGAGAACCGTGTGGTAGAGGCATGCACTGCTAAATTAACTTCGTGGTTAACAACTTCACCCACTGAATTGAAGATAAAAAAATAAAAGGAGGAACCATACTGCTAGAAGCAATAAAAAATCATCTTTAGTGCACAACAAAAATTCAACCTATCAATATATATGCTATAGTAATATCTAATTTATCAAATGAGGTCTGAATATACACATAGATTTACATTAATAATGAAAATAATGTATAACAAGTGTGGAAGAGGAGGTAAAAAAATATCCAGATACTATATGCTGGATTACAAAAAAGTAATGAAATTATACTTCCTCCCACACATCTTTATATTCTCATTGCAGTCAATATTGAATACCACAGAGGTAGAGGTGAAATTGTAAATACAGTGCCCAGTAAATGTCCAGCCATAAGGCTGTTAATGTACCTCTATTTTACAAGTGCTTCATTATAAAAACATTTTTCAGCTGAGGAAACAGCTTTGCAAACATTTCTCATCTAGTGTTTGCCAAGAAAAGAAAGTTAATGTAGATGAAGGCAGAGAACACATTTAAACTTAGGCAGCCACTCCTCATTAGTATCCAGCATACAGTTTCCCATTCTCCACCAAGTGTTACTCATTGCAGATGAAGTCAAGCCATTTTATTAAACATGTTTTAAGTAAGTCACCAACAGCAATAAGAAATGAAAACAAACCTTTCCTTTGCCTATTGCTGCTTCATACTATATTATATGCATATTACATAAAGAATTTTTTCTTTGGTCAGTCTGTAATACAATCTAAGGAGTACATACACTTTCTTTTGGTTTGGCAAGTGGCATAACAGTGCATCAATGAACATGATCTAGAGAACAATATCATCTCATGCCCTAGAATAACTCTGTAATACTTGACTGCTTTGAAAAAAGGTTCAATTCTAGGCCTTACTGCTTTAACCTGTTCAAAGGCAATAAAAATCCAAAGGGAAAAAAAGTCAATTACACATAGCAGCAACTTTTATTAGCACTATCTTTCAGGATTTGAAAACTGGAAAAATATCTTCACTCTTAGGAAAATTATTTTGCCAATAAGGTTTATTAATTAAAACCTCCTGCAGAATTACAGACAGGACTGCACCTAAAGGTGGAGAGGAAAGAAAAAGATAATGGAGGATGAGAAATATATGCATATCATAATGCATATCACCATATGAATTTACATATTTTCAGCAGAAACTGTATGTTCTTGAGACTTTCCTTATGATAGGCTAAAAAAAAAAAAGGCTATTTATTTTCAGAACTATATTTAAGGTGACTTACTTCCCCTTCCATCCTGTTTGGAAATATTATACTGCGTATAGCAAATTTAGAATACATGAGCGAGTTCCATTGAAAATGTCTGCTTCACATTTCAGGGAAGATAGAACCTGAACTATGAACTTACTTATGTTTACAGCAGATTTCTTGGACTATAATTAAGAACTACAGGATCTTGAAACATCAGATTGATGTTAGCAAGATGTCTGATATGGCACCAAACACAGAGAGAAATTTTTACTAAAATATTTACCAAAAATATCTCTGAAGAAATTATAGAAAAGCAATTAAACTGGATACAAAGGAACATATAAAAAACAGCATTACAAGGTAGGACATTCCCAAAAGATATGGAAGATTTGATTTATGGATGCTATTTAAATGTAAAGTGAAATAAGTCAGTCTTTGTTTACCCTGAAAAGGTCTGCTGGCCACTGAGAGCCACTTAACAGGGCCATGATTTGATGGTCATAAAGAAACACTATTATCATCTAATCTGATGATTTGGCTTTTGCCCCATGAACCAATTTAAAGTATAAGAAATATAGGTTACATTATGGATTATTTTTAATGTTGTTGATACTTTCAGTATTCCAATGGAGATCTCATTCTTACAGCCTATGCATGCAATAAGTGCTTTTGAGCTTAATTAAACTCAGATGTAGGATACTTCATTTTCATTTCAAGGTTTAATAATGCAAACTCAACCACTGGCCACTGAGCTTTCTTGTAATCCTGTGTGAAACACCCAAATTTAACAACATTATTACATTTCTTTTAAAGGCAGGATGTTGTACAGTAAGTTGAATAGAAAAAATCTGAAGATTCATTATGAAAAGCTCATATCCTAACTCCTTAAATGTAATGTTAGATTATTGTAGTGGCTTGATTTTTACACTATCCACTATTTTCACCCTGCCCATTGATTGGATGCAGCTTGCAATCCAGGTTTCATGTAGTTTGCTTGTTCTACATAACAAAAACTTTTTAAAAAAACAAAATGCAGTTAGAGAAATTCAGCTTTACTGTATCAGCTCTGGTACATCAACAGATACAATTTTATCAGCCATATCAAAACTAGGTTTGTGTGACAATTCACCAAACCCAGTGTAGGAACGTTACCATCTTTTTCAGAGTATGTTTCCTTTTTTCACAAGATATTACTACTTTTAACTACAATAAGTGAAACACTCCTTGATCTTCATATCACAGAAAGGAAGGTAGAAGACTAATATGTCCAAAAGAAAACACAACAGTTTGTTAATGCCCGACAACTCTAAAAATTCTGGGTTTTAAACCTCTTAGTTCAGTTGGATCTCTGAGAAACTTACAAGGAATTCTTCCTAGTGATAACTTGTCCACATTACAAGAGGGAAAAACATAGGCAGTACAAAGAGAGATTGGAGTGTCTTTTTGCCTCTGTTCCATTGACTTCATATGGAAGATACCTGATTATTTCAGAGAAATTATACAAGAAATGAATTCAACACTTGTTTTCATTGTGCTCCAGGCTAACCCTATCAAAATTGTAAGTGATTATGCAATATGCCCAGAAGTGAAGAGTTCTGCTTTCAGTCTACAAATTAGGGCTCTTTTCAGCATACACAGCAGTTTTTTAAGAACTAGGAATAGTTGTATAACTGCTTCTGTGCTTTCCAGCATATGATTAGCAAAATGATGAAACGGGGACTTTCAATGAATTTTGGTATATGAATTCTTCTGATTGACTTTCCCCAAAACACCTCTCAGCACATAGCATAAAAACCCAGAATGAGACAAATACCCTCAGTTTTTATTGTATTTTCAAGAGTTCTTTTCCTGCAGGAAAGCTTTAACAGCTTTTTAAGGCTTCAACAGGAAGTCTGCACACAGTTTGCTTTCTCCCTTTTCAATTTTAACATTTGATTCCACATGCAGTTTTAAAACTCACTCCTTAATACTGAGGTTATTTACTTCATGCTAATAGAAACACAGAAAAAAATTCCTCATAGTACATCACAAGTATTTAGGAGAGATACCCATATTGTTGCATGCAACTCCAATAACAAGTCTTAGAGAAGCCCAAAGACATAAATATTCAACAAAACTCATTTTCTATTCTTTATTTCTCTGTCTCGTCTATTGATTGACTTAAATTGAATAAGATCCAACTTAAAAACTTATTTTTAAACTTTTTTTCTGATTTGAGGGCTGTTTTTAAAAGCATTTTCCTCAAATCCACGGTACAATGGACAGAACAAATATCTAGTTCTCCATTGTTATGCAGGAAGGCAGACTGCAATCTGACCTAAGTTAATGAAATTCTGCAAAGGCAAAAAAAAATGTACCAGTGTAGGTTTGGGGTGCAGGAGGACAACTAATTAGGAGAACATCTGAAAACCCCTATACATTATCTGTAGGCAGTAGATACAGCTCAGTAAAGACTTGTGTTTCACTTGTGGCAATCAGATCACACCACAGAGACAGCACATAGAGTCTTCCTTTTGCAGACAGGAAGATGGAGATAACAAGACAAAATAATTTGACCAAAACTACCAATCAGATACGTGACAAATACTCTGTCCAGTGCCCTTTCCATTAAGAAATCCACCCCTCACAGAGAAGGGCATGAGTTCAGAAAGGGTTGGCTTCCCCTGTGCTCCACAGTCCTAGCTGCCAAGGCATATAAACCTGCAATATATTCGATAGTGAGACATCTCCTTAGTTCTCCTTTGATGCATTACCACTGAGCTCTAAGAGGTCCCCTGTAGCCCAGAGAGCTTCCCAGAGCAAAGTGGCTTATTAGAACTCCACCCCACGATCACATCTCATCTCTTCAGCCCAAGCAGTAGTCACCACAGCATTTAACCAGACTTAGCTCTTTGATTTCTCCCCACTCAAAGTTCCATCTGATTAGGGGAACTTTCAATAGCCCTGACTGTTACAAGTGAGCTGAAAAGGTGGAGACTATTGCAGGAAGCATTTTAGGAGCACTTTCTTCTATTTTTATACTATTAGAACTTTGGCTTAATCACCTGCAATGACTTTGGTTCAGGCAGTAGAGCAAAGATAAAGTCGTAGAGAGAGGACTGAAACCTGTTGGTCCTTTGGGAGAATAAATATACAGAGGGAAGAATTTATGTAATAGGTAATACAAGCCAAACAGTTGTTAGGTCCCAGACTCTTAATACACACTGTACCACTTCTTCACTAGAAAGGATGCCATGTCTTCCAGCTTCACTAAGGAAAATGTGCTAAAGTTCACTGTTAAAGTTTCACCACTCAGAGCCAAATGAAAGTCAGAGTAGTATTTTTCTTCACGTTTTCCTTAAAAAAATTAAAGGGCTAAAATAAGAGCAGACAATTATGTATTAAAAAAAAGAAATCCAGTCATAGGTAAGGATCCCAATTTTATAGTCTCATTACATTTAAGCTCAATATTTAGGACTAGCAGTGCTGGAAAAAACACTACATAAAAATTGAAATGGACTTATGTGCAAAATGATTCAGACCGCTTTTGAATGAGGTGGCAGAAGTTATATTCAAGTTGAACTGGCAGAAACAGTGTTAAAGTTATCCTCCAAATAGCCAGATGTTCCTTCAATTAACTAACAAGGACAGGTGGATTACTGGGTGATCCATGTAGCAATGTTGATGAGCCTCATTGCCAGCATATACAGGAGTCTAGGGAGGTGCCAGGGACATAAAAATTGCTTAGAAGGGAGTGTGGAGTGGACAGTGTCTGTACAAAAGCAAAGCTATTTGCATTCTAGATGCCATCAATATCTTGCCTGGCATTTATCTGGCTGAAACAAGTCATATTTTAATCTGTATTGATGTGCCTAGAGCAAACCTTGCTTTATCCTGAATCAATCCCAGTTCAGAGCAACATTATCATTTATCAAGCTATAGACAGATGAAACCCGTTTATGGACCCAATCCTGCTCACAGGCAACAGAAGAACTTTCCCCCACTGTTTCAGCACTCAGTAAAATTCTTATGATCCAGACTTTTTTTATACACATACAGGGAGAGTTTTGATTAATGTCTTGATTTACAAATAAGTCACAGTAAAGGAAGTCCAAAATAACAGCTTCAGAAAGTTATATATGCAAAACTCTATTTTTTATCCTTCATACATGCATACCAATGCAAATACATGTTTTGAGAAGAAAACTAAGTTCTTCCCTCTGTTTTTCTGTAGACCAGGTAAAGAGTGACTTACTACCACTTTGATAAAATTTTTCAATCAAGCTTCTCAAAGTATTCTCTAGAAGGGCAGATGACTTATGACTCCTCAAAAATGAAGAAACTGAGCTTTCAAGTACTTTAGATCTGAGAATTCTAAGTACAAGTACCATCTAGGACAGATCAGACAGAAACCTCCATAGATATGATCATAGTTGGAGAACATTTGAATAGCATTTTCCTCTCTGTTCCTCTGTTCTCTGCCTGATTCCAAAGACCCAACCTATATTTTCTTTCATAAGGGAAAAAAAACCAAAAACAATAAACAAGAAACTCAACCATCCCTCCATATACACACACAAAGCAAACAAAGACACAAATAAAGGCCAAGCAAAAAATACCCACATTAAAATACAAACAAACAAAACCCAAGGAAAACAAATATTTCCAATGTCAGCAAAGCCAGGTATCCATCCCCCCTAAGGATGGACTCCTTCAGGAGCTTGATAACTGCAACACTTCTAAGGAGGCAAACTAGTGTGGCAACATGTTGAAATGGCTCTTGTTTGAGCTAGTAGGAGTGGCACACACTATTATCTTAGTGCAGAAGTAAGCAGATGGAAACAACCACAAAAATTCTTACCTGTTAGCCAAAAGGAAATCTCTTTTGGTTAGGATAAACTTGTTAGCCAGATCTCTCAGATCTTAAATATTAATAAGCCTCCTGCCAGTCCTAATAGTTCTCCCATAAAACAAATTGTTGTGAAAGGCAGACAGAGGCAGCTAGTCTTTAACAAGTAGGTATGGAAAAGCTTGAAGCAAGAACATGAATGGGTGGAAAGGTGGGAGGAAAATGCTATTCACTTGTTTGAAGCATTAAAACTTGCTAAAGATTATTTGGAAAGCCACAGAAACTAGAGGAACTTAAAATACAGTTTTGTTGTCTTATGTTTTCTGTCAAAAAAGGTTTGCTAAGCTCTGTGAGAACATTGAGTTTATTCATATTTTAGTTCTCAGAAGGTCCAGGGAAGAACAAAACTGGCACCAATATTTGGTACCAGTTAATACCTGACTGCAGTCATTCTTAGTGGAAATCAAGCCCTTCACCAAGGGCATTTGCAGCATTTGGGACAGGTAGATGGGAAGAAAAAAAAATCCACAAAAATCACAGTGTTGGAATGTAAGGGCAAAGTCTGAGAGAACACATTCTGCAAATATTTAGCACACAGACAGTATTTACTAAGGGTTCTCCTCTATTCAGGTCTTCACTCTGAAGTATTATAAGAGGAAAATCCAACTAATAACACTTTCTCAAGAAACAAATATTGGTCAGGCTAAATTTCTCCTCCCTGGCATTCATCACTGATTGTAGCCAGAGTGCTCAGCAAATCTGAACCAACACTACATCACTACAGTTTTAGGTTCCGGTTTCAATGCTAAGTCACAGGTGGACAGCCTGTTCAAACTTGCATGAAGTGTTTGTGGAGAGAGCTGCCTACAGCAGGGACAGCCAAGGGGAAGTGAGCCAGGATTTTGAGCATGCCTGGAGTGTCATTGCTATGGAAATAGAACCACAGTTATCTCTCTCATAGGAAAATGGGTTTAAAGATAGGGCGATGCAAACACCAACTGATCAAAGCCTCCACAGAGCAAGGACCTGTTGGTACATCAGTAGTCAAACAGTTCTCCCTTGTAAGTGAGGGAAAAGTTTCCCTCCTACTTGTCAGCTTCAAGTGTGCCTTCCCACTTCAAACAGTTCCTTCAAGAAGCACATCACGCAACAAGCTCATGTTGCAAAATTCTCAGAAAGAGCTAATGGAAATAAATGCATTTTTACATAATGCTTCCAGTTTCAGCTTAATTTTGTGAACTACATGACACTTCCAGTAAGTAAATAATTTCAAATGGGAAATCTCAAATGGATTAGTGCAAACTTATTGATTGTCAAGGCAGTAGTTCTGAGGCACAGAAATCTGAGACCTCTTGACCAGAAAGGGAACAGAAAATACATCTTAGAGAAGCAGGCTTTAATGAAAAGATAATTTAGAGGCTTCAGGGCAATAAAGACAATTTTGAGAGCAGTTACAATCCATTTTTATATTATGTTACCTCTCAGTCCTTTTTCCTGAAATAACCTGCTTCTCTGCCTCCCTGCAATCTTCTTTCTTTCCTTGCCTTTCTTCAGAGCAGCAAGAGAATGAACATTATGAATTATTGATGTGAGAAATACAAAATCTCATTAGGAGACCTTTTTTTTTCCCTTGCAGAAGCCCAGGATAAAGTTTGGACAGGAGCAGAAAGCCTACTCAGCACAGGAAGGCATGTGTATAACCATCTGTGGCAGCTCTACACTTCCCACTGCCTTTCAGAAATCACTGAGACAAGTGGCATAAGCAGTCATCTGGAATAGACAAAATCCACCAGAAAAACAAACAAACAAACCCCATGAAACTCAACAAACACACCACCAACCCCACACATGCCCCCCCCAAAAAACCCCCAATGAGCCCCCAAAGAAAACCAAACCAACCCACTACCATATCCAGAATATTCCTTACAGGCATTTGAGTGATTGCTACACTGAGCTAAACTCTTTAGGCCCCAGTCAGACCCAGCTGAGAGTGTCAGTGAAATAACTTATATTCTTACAAGTTACATATCAGTATCAGACATATCCTTATCAGAAGACAAGTATCTGCTCCTTGTATTCTTACAAAATGAAAGACTTTTTGTTCACCTTTTTTTCCTTCAGTGACCCAGTCTGCATCAAACATCCAAGGCTTAGTGCCTCAAGGCTTTCACATTTCATTTCTGTCTCACAAAGTGACAGTTACAAAGAGTCATTTATATGAGTTGAGGCCATGTCTGTATCCAAAAGGACCTTCAGAAGTCCAGGATACTCAAGGGCTTAGGAAGGTGCAATGTAAAGAAGCTGGTAACACTAATATATATGCCTGTAAAATACATGTGAACTTATACAGACATCAGGTTTACTGATCTGTACTGGAAGATCATATTTTTTCTTTGATACTTCTGGACAAGATTTCACAGACTGTAGAATGTGGAAACATATTTGCTGTTACCTCTATCCCAGAACTCTCATGCAGAGAACAGTACAGAACAAGACACACTTAATATTTGAAGGCATAGGGTCAAATGTGCTTTCCAGTCTCCAAGTACTATGTTTACTGCTTTGAATATACATTACTGGGACCACATTTTTAGGGATTATTAGAAGATCTTTGAACAAAATGCATCCCTTCAGTCTTTCTTAACTTTCCTCTTGCTCCACTAAAGCATCAATCGTGCCAAATGTCAACTGTCAAAGCAGGCATCAATAACCTAACTTCACATCTACCTTTGACAGGATAGAAGGAAATACCACCGATATAGAAGAAAAAAGCAAAAGGGATCAAATATGCAAATCAAAGTCTGCAGACTGACTGCTCAAACTGCTCAAGCTGATTTGTTGCTATAGTTTTAATATCACTCAGTTTTCCTTCTCACCATTGCAGACATGTCTGCCTTCACCAAATGTCCTTGCTTCTTTTCCCTAAGACTAGTAAAAAATGCATCCCCATTTCTTACCTTTCTCTCCCTTTTCCCCATATCTTTCCATTGACAGTTTTATGTAGGTTTTATGTCAGGTTTAGTCTCCTTATTCCCAAGAGTTGTTTCATCTCATATTCTACTTTCATAAACTGTGGGTAAAAAATCTATGGCTGTTGTCTGGACAAGCCATTGATTGTTTTACATTTTTATACTTAGATATTCTGCTCCTGATGATTATTCCTTCTCCGTAACTGCTTTTTCACCTCAAAGAAAAAGAACCCCTTTTTACACTTTCTTATACCTCATCATCTCCTGTTCCCTGTTGCTCTACTGTTTTCTATTTCAAGACTATGTCTGTGTTTTGTACTTAAGCTTCAAAGCTGTTTCAGGGTAACTCTTACGTTATATTTGTGAAGCGCTACGTAACTTTGCAGCCATATCAGTTATTTTTAGTGCTAAAAACAATTATTAGGATGCACCATTTTACAAGGCTATAAACTGGTTTCCACTTAAAATGGAAATGAGTAAAATCTTCAACATATATCAACAGAACTTGTTTGTAAAGTTTCATGCTCTGGTAACTTTCATCTTTATTAAGGCTGAAGAAGTCAGTCCCATGTGTCACATTTAGAGAAACACTGGCAGAAATGGCCCTGAAGACACAATAACCCACTAGCCCAAATAATTTGCACTTTAAATGTAAATGTCTATCTTTCAAACTCCTGAAGCTTTTTCTCCCCAAAACATCTCCAGAGGTTTATCATCTGTATTCAAACATAGATAAATATGTTCCATAACTTAAAAAAAATAATAAAGAGAAGAGAAAAACATAAGGAAAGGAGAGGTAGGATAGCAAGCCTGAAACACTGATGAATCTGCTATGGCTAATCTATTTGTGGACTAACTGAACAACTAAAACAGATTAAATAGCCATTGGTAAGCTCTAGAAGACTGTATATCTTATGCAGCTTCTGCTTTGGTTCTATTTATATCATTGCTTTAATGAGAAAGTAACTTTTACTAACTGATTACTTAAGACTCTTCAGCCCTGTAGAGTTACAGTAGGAACTCAGGTGAAGTTATTTTTATAGAACCTATATATTGTATATAGAAAATAGAGTATCTATGTAGTCTGTAAAATTCTACATGTTGGAAATGCAAAACAGTATTGCATGTGCAGTTTAGAGTCAGAAAGAGTAATAGAAAGATCATCAGGAGACACACATTTAAGCAAATTCCTGAAAATTGCTATGCTTTGACAGCTAAGTATGTCTTCTTAAAACAAAGCTTACAAAGATTTCATGATTTGGGAGCTGCGAAAGAACAGTTTGTTTTAAAAAAAAAACAGAGGAGATGAAGCGTACTATATAAAAAACTACTTTATTTTTTTAAACAGTCCAATGAGCAAAACAGACTATGCAGAGCTTACTAATGCAGTCTCAATTGAAAACTAATCCTTCCCTCAAATTCAGACTAAATTTGGAATGACACATGAAGAGAAGTACATCAAGACACCTCAAGAGAAGTGTTGATCTACCACATTTTCACTTCACATTTAGTCAGAAGCATGATTTAATCATTTTTTTCATTTGTTGCTTGAGAAGAGAGCACTTGATTTTTGGATCAAACTCTGCTTTTAATTAAAAGTGTACTGTAGTAATATACTCTATACAAAGTACAGACAAACTCCATAGCTGAAAATATACCAATTGCTACTGGGATTCAATAATGAAAAAGTGTTCTCCTTATGAAAGAAGGTTAAAAGTGTTGTCTCCTGCTGGATCAGACAAAGCCTGGAATTGTTTCTTAAACACCATGCTGCTACTGAACAACTTCAAGTGGTTTCAAGGAGTAATTATTTAACCTATGCCTGCACAGCAGATGTCTGAATTATTCTAACCTTCTTCATTCTACCCTAACTCCTTGATGGAAGAAGAAAATCTACATTGTACTGCTATCGAAGCCTGTGAGGCTATAACTGTAACATAGAGAAATTTCCCATTGCAAGTAGACCTATGACAACAGGACAAAACACAAGTCAGATGCTAAGCAAGGAATTATGGAAGACAGGAAATCACTGCACTTCTTAATGTTCAAAATTTAGATTGTTTTGACTTTTTCAGTCTAGAACCATACAAGCTACTTTCTGCAAGACTACCTGTATTCACAATCTCCTCCAGACTTGCACAAAGCAAAGTGAAGGGAAATGTCCTCCACCTCATATAGTGATTGAGGCCTGCAGTCAGGGAAAAACAGGTATCAATCATCTAACTATTCTTATCTAATGCACATGCCTTCCTAGCCATGGCATCTGTCCACATTCTTCTGTCTCCTTCTTTCAGCAAAGTCCATAAAAGGTGTTGAAAAACAAATTGCATGAGGAGAGTTTGAAATGATGGGTAATTGAAACACTACGGTCTTGCAAAGCTTTGATTACTTAAAATAATTAACAACTCAAAGGAACAGGCAAATAATATATGATTATCTATATATACACACACTACATATGTAGTTTTAAAGTGAAAAGCTTTAGGCAATTACGTTGTGAAGTTCTCCTACATACCTGTTATTAAGGTTAACAGAAAATTAATGAAATTTTCAATAAAAGATGAACTGGTGCAAAGACATTAGGAGTTTGATTTAGGAATAGGAAGTTTCACTTCCTGTTCTCACATCTGCAAAATTTTCCCACTTAATTTACATAACAAATGAATTCCACTCGCAGATTAAAATATTTCAGGCTCTCTGTTCTTACTGCATTTGATCATGAAGAATTACCTGGCACACTGGCATTTCAGAGAAAAATCAGGGTTTTGTACTTTTCATAAGCTATTTCCTTTCATATTATTTTAAAACAAAAAATATTAATAAAATACCTATATATGCTCACAATGACTCATGGTGTGGAACAATTTTAAATGAAATTTTAAAAAAGCAAAAGATACACTTCTGTTAGCTTGACATCTACAGTTTTATGTAACTTAAAATACTAAGGCAGGTGCTATTTCCACAGAGTTGAGGTCTCAGTATTCAAAATGCACAATGGTACCATAGCTAAGTATACAAGTAGCTCCACTGATACCCAGAGTAGCATCTGCCTGTTTCAGATTATGCTTGAGCATGCAAAGAAATCAAATTCAAAGCACAATCCAAACACTGCTTTAGACCACACATGGACTGCCTAGAGAGTTTAGTTCAGAGCAGCTATCCCTGCAAGCAGAGAATATCACAAATAAAGGAAATTAACTGCAAATACTTATAAGCAAGTAAGAGTAAGCAAGGCAGGCATCACTCAACACCTCCCTTGCCTTAATACTTACTGTTTAGAATACTGAGGAAAAGTGCCATTATGTTCAGTCATTTCATATTTATAACCAAAAGGTGAATTGTGAGGAAAACATGATAAAGTAGTTCCCAAATTGTCATGCATCTATAGAAAAAATGAAGCATGAGACTTTTTGTCATGTTTCTGTATCTTATTCCTTTAATACAGTATATGGGTTATGTCATCCAAAAAGGAAGGAGATGGGAAGATGAAACTCACACACATAAACCAAAGTTCTTTCAAGGGCCATGTTCTGGCACAATCTTGTTTATGTTATGTAGCAAGATTGTCATACTAGCAAGACAGAGGGAGGGCAGTCATTAAAGAAAAACACACCTATTTTCACCAAGATATTGGAAAAAAGGGGTAAAGGTTTAGTCACGTACAGTGGTGTGTGGATCCAACAACACTGAATATTCAGTCAAGCCACTTCCTTGAAATAAAAAACATAGTTTGAACTAAGTGCTGTAAAAGACCAACTCCTGGTATTATGCAGCATGGCTGGAATTCCAGCTCTGGGGATTTGGTTTAGTTCCTGTATACTGCATTGGGGTTTTTCTTTTGTTTTTAAAGAAAACTTCCAGAAAGACCTGTTTCTACCAGACAATATATATGTAAGAGAATTGAAGCCATATAAGAATTGAAAGAACGGACTTCAAAAAGAAAGGTAGAATTTAGTCTTGCTTCTCTGAAATAAAGCAAGTGTCAGAAAAGAAATATAATGTACTGTAAGCTAAGCTGATTTCCTGCTACATAGCAGCAAGATACAAATATAATAGCAGCTTTCTGGAATTTGAGCAAGTATTACAAGAACAGTTGTATTTGTAAAGCAACGTGGGCTAACAACTATAGAGCCAGATTCTGTACTGAAATTGAAAAGAATGCTCTGCTTCAGACATTAGTTTTTGGAACACTGGTTTATTCCTCTGCTCTGCTAAAGGCTTGGTCACTCTGCTTGCCATAGGGAATAAAATAAGCACATAGAAAAGCAGATGGTATGGATCTATGTGATATCAGGTGAATATCTCTTTTCTCATAACCAATATCAGGTGCCTTACAGCTGAACCCAAAAAAAGCACCAGGAACTAAAGTTCCTACCAGAGCCTGTAGCCTGATCCCAGATCTAACTGGATCTGGGATCTACTGATACCCATGATATCATCTTGCTTGTAGGATCAGTCCAAACTGAGCACAGTTCCAAACAAATTTGCAAGTCTCCTCTCTTGGGATTGATTTCAGATTATTCCATATGAGTTTAACACACTACTGATTCAGGCCTCCCTGTATTGTTTTGTTTTCAACCACAGGCTCATCATGAGCCTTGAGGAGGTTTCATGAGCCAACATAAGTTCTCTATCACGAAAGCACAGACCCTCTCATCATTGCCTGGAGTTGTCAGATACATTAAATATTAAGCACCTTTATCAGGCTTGTAGTTTCAACAAGAAAAAAGCAGCAGCATCTTCAGAAAAATAATTTATTAAAACACTTCCTCACAGCAGGGAATCAAACAAAAACACTAAAGTAAGCTCTTAATGAGCTATACTTTCACAGACAGGGGGAATAAAAAGTAACAATAAGACTTTCAATATAAAAGATTCCACAGCAGGAAAACAATAAAATAGTACTTGGGCACAAAAAGTAGGAAACAAGTAAATAACTTAAAAAATATTCTGCTTAAAAAGCATTGAGTGATAAATACACAAATGGAAGTTTCTGTTGCATTAGTTCAGGTCCATCTTTGTAGAGTCTGCTATTAGAACAGATGCTCTAACTGAATGGGTAAATTTACAGTGATATCTGTAAATACAGAAGGCTGCAATGACAAGCTTATGCCACCATTTGTAACCGAATGCTCTTCTGAGGAGCTTAACTGCTATTTATCATAATTTGTAGATCTTCATCTGAAAAGGAGATTCATTTGACAATACCATACCAAGAGGGTGAGAAAACCAGTATGTATTATCTGCTGTAGACACTGACATATCAAAACCTGTTCTTAAATCAGAGGAGTGCTATAATTAAGATCAGAAGTCTAGGAAGATGTCAAAGAATGACACTCTAGTCTTTCCATTAGTGGTGTCCCATATAGCCCTTGTATTTTTCATTACTGGCTATGGCTGGACAGTGTGGCATAAACAGCCACTTCCCTCATTACCATCAGGCCTGCATCAGCTTTACAACATAAACAGTACAGTAGTACCATAGCTCATCAGGCCTGCATCAGCTTCACAACATAAACAGTACAGTAGTACCATAACAGTGTCCTTGGACAAATGTCTTACAAAACACAGTTTGTGCTGTGGGATTGTCTTGACCCAAGCAGGGTCCTCAGGTTCCAAGGACCTGCAAAGGAAACATCAGCTTGAGAGACCTGATCATTTATCTCAGTGAGTATCCGCTGGCCAAAGTGCCTGAAGACCAGCCAGAAACCAGCTACAGAGGTGGTTTTCACTCTCAGACCTCAGGAACATATGGAAGTACATGAAAAACCTTTCCAGCTTGGTATGCATTACCAAAACCAGGCTGGAAAATGCAGCACAAGTCATTGGGACATCTTCTCAAGGACCTGCAAAGGAAACATCAGCCTGAGAGACCTGTTCATTTATCTCAGTGAGTATCTGCTGGCCAAAGTGCCTGAAGACCAGCCAGAAACCAGCTACAGAGGTGGTTTTCACTCTCAGACATCAGGAACATACGGAAGTAGATGAAAAACCTTTCCAGCTTGGTATGCATTACCAAAACCAGGTTGGAAAATGCAGCACAAGTCATTAGGACATCTTCAGCCCATTTCTTGGTATGTCATGGCATAAAAAATAGTCAGCAGTTACATAGGGGTGCAAGCAGTTTAGACTCTTATTTGTACTTCACTGGAACTAGAAAGGTTACCCTAGGCCACAATTACATTTCCCAGAAGGCATCCTGTCTGCCAATACTGAGAAAAAGCAAAAGCAAGTTTAAAATTCGAAGTTATCAGGAAGCATACTGTGATACAGAATCCATCTTGAGGCAATCTTGTTCTGTCAAAGCTGATTGTGGTCAACAAAAAATGCAAGAAAAAGTTTAAGTGGCTACATTTTTCTTTATCTTCAGATTAACTATATTGCATTTCCTGAAAAGTTGCAGATTTCATGGTCCAATCCTTGCTTTTGAAAGGCAAGAGCTGACTGTCCTATTGTCAGCCCCACACTAGAGGCAGCTTTGTGGTAGAATTATGCACATTCTATTCCTCCTGCAAGAAAGTGGACAATAGATTCTGGCATACATGCATATGGTGCATTAACAGCAGGGGGGAAAAAAAGAAAAAAAAAAGGCAGAGGAAGAGTATATCAAGTTGAAGTAATTCTTAGTACTTCATATTCACATATTCCCAGGAGAAGACAGAATTTGCAAGTGTCTACCAAACAGATTTATATTTTAATGCCACACCCAGATTTAACCCTGAGATTCAAGCAACCAAAAATAAGTCAGACATTTGTAGTGTAAACTAAATTGCCACAGAGAGAAAGTTCTAAAATATGTACGAGTTTATCAAGACTGTCAGGCATCAACCAATGGCAAAACTTTAACGCATAGCAAGGCATATGTGCATTACATAACCAGGGACTGTAATCAGAACCTTAGGGGTGAAAAAAAGGTAAACCACCCAATCTCTATGAAAAATCAGCAACATCTTAACAGAGTTTAGCAAGTAAATCAGTTGCATGCTGTTCAAGCATTCCTTTCCAAAAGAGCTATCTGAAAATGAAAGTCATGCTAAGTTGAAATGCATTTCTCCACACTCTCAGTTCAGGGAGACACAGTGATATTCACCACAGTAATATTCCAGAATGTACACAATGACTGACCACACATTTCCGCAGTTTTGAAGTTCTGCTCCACAAGAATTATATTTGAGAGGAGAAGGAATTATGGCACAGAACTATTTGATTTATAATAATTTGTAGCATGAATATGCTAGAAGGTGTTTTCAGTCATGTTATTAAGCTGCATTATTTGCTTATGAGTTCAGGATAACAACTGAGAGAAATAAAGGAAACCTCTGAAGACCACCCTGAAGTAATCAGCAGATTGAGTACTTCTTCCCACAATCCATCCTCTTTCATTCAGTGAGACTCTCTGGTAATTTTAGTTTTCAGCCATATAGCTGCACAAAGTCAGAATAAGGCAGCAAGTGTTTAAGATCATTTCACAGAAAGAAACCCAAAAACTGCTTTTAAATCAGAGCTCAAACTTAAAAACATACCTTTGTCTAGCAGACTTTGGATGGTAAGACTGATTAGTTTAAGAAGTTTCCATATGTGATCTTCCTAGTTAGTTTTAATAGTTTTAAGTCAAAAAGATGACATTTAAAATAGGAGGTATACTGATATTCTCTAATTTATGTCAAATCTTTAACATGTTTTGCATGAAAATGCTACTACAAAATTACTTGGCTCAGTGCCCAAGGTAATAACACTCCTTATAGTGCTGTCTTGACTTGCTGCCAAAACCAGCAAAGTAAGCATTTCCCTCAGACAACGCTGTTAATGAAAACTGTCAAAGTCCTTTCAACACTCCTTATTTTGTTATACTTAAGTTGTCATCTCAGTTGTGTGGCTTGCTAGACTTCTGTTCTCAACAATGTATTTGTTAGCAATACGCTCGTGCCTTGACAATAACACACTGAATTTTTTCCCATTTACTGAAAACAGCAGTCTGCATAAAAGAAACTTCTCCTTTTGTTTCAAAAAAATAATATAAAAACAACAACATAAAAACCCCAAATCGAAGCTCTCCACACTTGCCACCAAGACAATAATGAAAAACAATTCTTCCCACAGCCTTAGAAGCTGGAGGCAGATGAACCATCATCTTTCTCCCACCCAACAAAGTTCAGGCCAGGAAGACTATGGCAAGGGAGTTCTAACACTTCTGCTATCAGGGGCCTGGCATTAACACAGCATAGCCAGACTTCTCCAGCCAGCACAAGATGCAACAGCAGATTAAAACATTCCCTTTCCATTTCCTTATCAGAAATGAAGAAGCGTAGATGACTACAAAGCCAGCTAGAGGGAAGGTCAAACAAATAAACAAACAAAATCAAGCTCAGCACACACAGGTGTGTTTTCCTAGGGTATTGGTACAAACATTATTCACATTGATGAAGAAGCACTTTTCTCCAGCCACTCAGAATCACAGTGACACAGGAATCTCTGATTAATCCTACCTATGGACAGGATAAACTATGCTTAAACACATAGCACAGCTCTCCCTTTCCAAGGAAGAAGGTAAATTTTCCAGACTACACGGGTGTGTTAATTACTGCTACATGTTTTCTTCTTACCACTGTGTGTTGCAACATGAGGCCTTAACACAGAACCCCTGGAAATGATCCTGGGAGATTATGCTATAAGAGAGAGGGTTAGCAAACACAAGGGATAACTACCCAGAGGATCCAAGAGCTTTTGCTTGATTGTCTGTAAATTCTTCAGTTCTGCCTCATTTAAAAGCTTGACCTCTTGCATTCCTCTCTGTCCTCCTGCACAGCTGTGCAACTGAAAATGCCTCATCTCAGGTGGGAGAGTTTCCTGAGAGTACCACAATATGAATGCTATAAATGTTCTTTGAATAAGGGCAGCTATCTACAGCTTTTCCACAATGAGGAAGCATTTGGCCTTAGTCTGATTGCAAATATTTCTGAATCAGCTAAAAGAAATATCAAGTGGCATCTGTAGCCTCTGCTTCCCTGGAGGAATGAGATATGGTACAATTCAGGTGCACTGTGAGGAAGCCATCACTTCTTCTGACATCTGGATAAAAAGACAACTCTGTTTACTAGAGCAACCAAGTGCACCATTCACACAAAGAGTGTTTGTCAGACTGTCTTGAGGAGAAAAAGCATTGCTGTGCTCATATTCAATCAATTTGGAGGCATGAAAGCCACAGGAGGATGGTGGCTAGAGGCTGAGCATCTGTCTCACACATAATCTGAACACCATGGAAAAAAAAGGGAAAAAAAAGGGGGTGGAAGAGAAGACAAACAAAAGAAAAACATCCTTCTGACTTGAAAACATTATCAGAAACAGTACTACAATAATTTTATCCCAATCCTTCATGTCACTAGCCCACATTATCATTCTACCTTTTTCCATGTCTGCAGAAAGAAGCAAATACAACTATATCACACACTCTTTGGTACCCAAGTTTTTTCACAAGTTCACATCTGCTACTGTACAGTAGGTAACAAGAGTGGGGAGCATGTATCCAAGACACAATACACAGGGGCAACCCTTCAACTTGTCATTGTTCCTTATCCATTCTCTGACATTCTTTGAGACAGGAACTCTGACTGTAGGAAATACCAGATATGTTGATTGTATTGATAAATTGAAAACTTTTAAAAAAAAAAACCAACAACAATCCAACTGATATCAGAGCTACCTGAGAGTCCATGCCTGCTGACAAGAATTTTTAAAAAAATATTTGGAAGAGAATATTTGAAAAGAATAGTAGAACTCCCAGCACATATTCAGGTTATTATTGGATTAGATTCTGGTTTACATTTCATGTAAGACACCACAGGAAATAATAAAAATTAAGTGCACTGGTGAATAAACTTTCCTTCCCATAGCCACACAGAATCTCACTGAAATGTGAATGGATAATATTGTATATACTTAAACCACAGAAAGAGACAAAGAGTGAATTGGGATGTTAGGAAACACACAATTTGAATTATTTATTTTTTTAGCCCATTAGAAAAATCAATACAGAGCAGGAAGAGACAGCATTAAGACGTCCCACAAATTTTAGAAAGGCACTGCAGCACTGCACTACTTGATACAGACTGCCCAGTTGTCCTATAACCCTTATCAGATACAAAGGGCAGGTTTTCAAAAGAAAAATAGTTAACTCTATCAAAATAGTTAGCATTGAAAGAAATCTTATTTTGTCATGACTGAAAGAAAGCAAGATGATGTAACCAAGGCAATCATTTGCACATTACAGTGCTGCAGGTGGTATCACCACCTCAACCTACTCACCACATTTAATCACTTCATTTCCAAATCCATGGTCTTGAAAGGCAAAATGAAATAACATCACTCTTTCTGTTTCTACACCAGAGAAGAAACATCAAATTATAGATCAGTTTTCCGTTATCTTTCTTAGGGGTGTCAATGTGTACTCGGTTTTCCTATTAATTTATGCTTTCCTGTTTCTCCTTTCAGATGTCCCCCAACCCCTTGTTGGGTGCAATTTGCCAGTCTTAAAAGTGGTATTTGCACAACCTGACACTGCTACAAGTCTTGGATTCCACAGACTGGTTAGAAGAAGGTAAAAGCTCTCCAATCACCCCAGAGATGAAAGAGGAAAGGAAATCTGAAGTGATCTATTTACTGCTTTTGTGATCTTTTCAAAACCAGAAGAGAAACAGAAGCTGTAAATTCCTGTCTCTGCTTTCCATTTTATCTATTCCTGTACTTGTCACCCTCTGTCTGAAGAAAGAAGACAATGACACTCTAATCTGAAAAAATAAAGCAACAGAAGCACTAAAATAATATCTGTGCAAAGGACATTCAATGCTATCTAATTGAACAAGTCCTATATCTCTGCTTCCTTTAAAAGATATTCCACATGACAAAAGATGCAAGTCTGGCAAAATTAGTATTTGACTGAGTTAAAAAAATTACTGAAGCAATTTGATAGTTTACCAGTATCAACAGCTGCATAGCTGTTTGTTAAGAACAAAGTGCTAGTGTACAATAAAAATTTTAAAGAACCTAACACTAGACACTCAGCTTTGGAAACTGTTTTTAGTACCTTGCATAAAACTATTTTGGTAGCAAAAAAACCCATAGTTATTTACTCACACACGTAAGCCTACTTCTAATCAAGATCTTCCCAAAATTTCCTCCTCTGTATTATGCTGGCAAGATATTTGAACATTAAGAGAATATAGCACTACTCTTGTTGCCAAGTCGATTATCAGCAATCAATCCTTGTCTAGCCCAATCTTACATTAACCAGTAGAAGTTAATAACATTTTAAAGTGTGACTTGAATTATTTGTAGTACAGACATTTACACTCCCAAATATTAGCATGTTCTTTATCCAGAAGGCATAGATCACACATACAAGCAGATATTTTGGAATCTCTTTCCAGTATTAGTATCATTACTCTTTAATGATAAGGTAAAATCACATCTTCATTTACTGCCTATGCTCTCAGCACCCTGGAGAGAGTCATACATTCCTTTGGTTCACATTTAGAAGATTATTATTTTCAACTCCATAAGCTAAACACTGAACTTGAACTTGAGAAAATCACTGAAGAAAAATAATCCATAGTTACTGAATACTTACTATATCATACAAATGTTCACCTTTCTTTTTATGTCCTCAGCGTCACTGCTGACTTCCTTTTTTGCGTACTTATATTTTTTAAATTTCTTCATTTAAAACAATTGCTTATAGACACCTTCACATCCAACTCAGAGTTCTTTCAGCAGCTTGCTTGGAGGCAAGTTTTGTTTTATCACCGAGAATCCACCTGATAAGACAAAAACTTCAGAGAGCAGTCACCTGAGGTAGGTTTGGGGTTTTTTTGGCAGTATAATTCCATGTGTCCGCAGTCACCTGAGGTGGGTTTGGGTTTTTTTTGGCAGTATAATTCCATGTGTCAGAAATCTCAGTTAATTATCTTGTTTGAGTAGTTATCCTGATTGTCTCATATCTACCTCAGGCTAAAATGTCTTTAGAGAGGAA